>NW_009202588.1:515-39085 GCF_000690835.1 Fulmarus glacialis | reverse complement strand
CCATTCCCCCGGGACACCCCCAAGCCCGGTCTGGCCTGGCCTAGCAGGTGTCCGCCTGAGAGCCTCTCTGAGAACCGGGCCTCTACACCCCTCACCTGCTTCGGGGACTCGTCAGTGACCTGCACCCTGTCCGGCTCCCCCGGGGGACCTGGTACCCCCTGAAGACACCCCCTGGGAACCTGGTACTCCCTCAGACCTTCCCGTAACTCTCCGGGAGACCTGGTACCCCTAAACTCACCTAATATTCCCTCAGGGGACATGTTACCCCCTGAACCCACCCTGAGGGAACCTCCTATTCCCTCAGACCGCCCTTTAATTCCCCCAAGAGGCCTGGTACCTACCAAATTCACCTAATATCCCTGAGGGGACTTGGTGTCCTGTGAACCCATGTCCCGGGAGCCTGGTACCCCTCAAACTCATCAGACACCCTTCAGGGGACCTGGTACCCTGTGAAGTGACACCCAAGGGACCTGATGCCCTGTAAACTCATTTGATGCTCCCCAACAGACCTAATAGCCACTGAACTCTCCCCCAGGGGACTTGGTGTTTCCCAAAGCCAACAAATATCTGCTGAACTCACTTTTGGGAGACCTGAACTCTCTGAACCCGCCTGGTATCCCCTGGCCCCACCCATGGCAGACCTGGTACTCCCTAAGATCTCCCAATGTAATTGAAAGTCTGTTCCCAGGGGACCAGGTATCCATGAGCCCACCCTCCAGGGGACTCGGTACTGTTAACCTTGTCCCCAAGGAACCCATTGCATCTTGCACCAACCTGAAAACCCCTGAAATTGTCCTGCTTGATAGGCTTTGGAGGGGTAAGTTCCCCCAGCTTCATTTGAGACCCCAAAAGCTTTCTCTGTAACTGCAGAACTACTATCTGCAAACTCACCCCATGGAAATCCAGTACCCCTGAACCCACCCAATAGGTCCCCCACCAGTTCATGTGATACCCCAAAGGAAGGAGTATCCCCATATTCACTTTACAGTCTTGAAACCTGATTCCCCCAGGGAAACTCCCATTTCTCTGAACCATCTCAGTTTTCCCAAAGGGATATGTTATGAACCTGCTACTCATTCTGATACTGCCCTGAACCAGGACCCTTAAAACGCACCTGATGTCCCCTCTACTGACTTGATATACCCAGGAGAAACAACACTGTCCAAACCTCAACAAGTCCTCCACTAGAAATTAATCCCGCAAACCATCCCAGTACAGCTATGTCCTGGACCCACCCACCACCCTTAGACGGACAGATACACCCTGAAGTCACCAATCTCCTGGGCAATCAATACCCTCCTCCAAAGCTCTGATACTTCCACAAATGTTCTCCTGCTATTGTGTGAACTGAATCCTTGATAGTCCATAGGGAACTAATGGTCTGGAACCTGAGAATCTGATAGTCTTCAGAGAACTTGTATCCCTCCACAGAACTGGTACCACCACAGCCTCCAGGATCCTGCCAAAGAAGTGAGACCCTCTCAGCGGCTCCCAGGTTCCTTGGAAGAAGTAGTCTCATCCTCATCCTCTGCACTTGAATTGATACCTAAATGAGGAAGCAACCTCTCCTTTTCCCCATTCCCAGTGGCCCGCGCACTAAGTATCTGATAACCCCAAATCCTCCCAATACCCTCTTGAGGAAGCAGTACCGCAGATGAGAACTGATACCTCCTGAGTTCCTTCCAGTACTGTTTCAGAGCAGCTGACAGCTCTGCCTTTCCTTCTCCCTGGGGAACTAATATCTTGAGTCTTGACACCATTGCTCAACTTCAACTCAGTGCTACTAATGTCAGTTTGAGAAACCAATACCCTGACTGCTTCCCTCAGAAGCAATGCTCCCAGACTTTTGTAGGGAACAGATAGACCAGGCCATGCCTTACATTTCCCTGGAGCTTGATGTCTTTAAGAACAGGCTTCTCCATTTCCATAGGGCTCCATATTCTGAGTGAGGCCCCTTCTTCCCCCTGT
Organism: Fulmarus glacialis; assembly: GCF_000690835.1. Taxonomy (NCBI): domain Eukaryota; kingdom Metazoa; phylum Chordata; class Aves; order Procellariiformes; family Procellariidae; genus Fulmarus; species Fulmarus glacialis. Next base: position 37,117 of record NW_009202588.1, on the reverse strand, counting down.
TCCCTTGCAATATATCCAAGTTGCCTGGTCATCAGGAGAACAGGGCCCCAATATGGTTCTGGTATTGCGGGATAAGGAACCTCGTGTACTTGCATATGAACATTTGTCATAGGACATGCTGTACTGAAAAAAAAAACAGAGAGACATACCTTGGGACAGTACTCCTTGTCCTTGATATTCCCATTGAAAACTGACACATACAGAACAAGCGCTTCCATGTCTTCCTGATACCTCCCCTAGATTGTGCTCTACAGAAAACAGAATGTCTTACCAATCCAGTCAACCCTTTGGCAAATCTTCTCAAGTGATGGTGAGCCCCGCTGTAGGTCAGCCCAGTCTGCTCTTCCCATATTGTTCACAGAGCCTCTTTACTTGCCCAGGGCACAGACCTCATGCTTATTTGATCTTCCAGAGGAAATGCTAATTCGCCCAAAGGAGGAAAGCTTCCCTTCCATCTCCTGCCACCACAATGCTCCTGATATTTCTACAGGACACTACAGTATTTCCTAGTTATCCTTGTGATAGAAATTTCTATAACTCTTGACTGCTCCTCAGATGGACTGGGGAGGAATCTCTAAAGGATCTTAACAACACTGAAGGGATCTAGTGCTCCCTTAGGAAGATATTGTCCTATGTTTCTCAGACCAGTGGTGGTATTGTCACTAATACCTATTTGACGGATGCGCTCTTGACATGATGTGCTCTTGAGAAGGACTGTGTCATGATGGGCTTTGTAATTCTGGATGCTTTTGTGGGAACCCAGTTTTCTCTGTTTTCCTAAATAGGACCCTCTCTTTTCTTTATTCTGCTTCTGTGTAGATTAGGATTACTCAAGAATAAATTGTCACTGTACCAGTCTTAGTGGTGCCTTCCAGCATGAACAGTCAAACTATTTTCTAAATCAGTGACGACTGAGTTCTTCAACAGTAAGTGGAGCCATTTACTCATAACGAGTACTCTTAATCATGCAGTGATATAGGCTATCTCAGAATTATTCTCAGCTTAATATTATTTCCTCAATATCATTTATAATGTCCTGGAAATCAGCAAAGCAAATTTCTGCCCCTAGCAAAATATTATTTCCTCTATCAGTAAAATCCTGACTGCTTTAGTCATGTGCATGCTTCGACTGATTTCAGCAGTGCTGTGTGTATGTAAGAAACACTCATGGGACTTAGCAGAGCAGATTGTTATTTTGGAGTAACTTGAAGTATTGGTAATGTTTTAAGGAGATCTGAACTCCAGAAATGGCTTTGCAGTGTTCCTCAGGATGAGTCCTAGTGAGTGCTATCAACTCACTTTGCCTCAGTTTTCCAGTCTATAAAATGGGCATCGTGATACTTGTTTTCCAAGTGAATGCTGAGAAGTGCTGAGGAAAACCTCTGTGTTCAATAAGATAGTATTGTTATTGCTTATTGCTCATGTGACAGAGGAACTGAGACACTGGGAGGGGGAATGGCGTTTGTATGAAGCGTTACAGACTTGGCAAAAAGGAGGACTTAATTCAGTGGAATTTCTTCAGGTATGGACTGGCAGCAACTGAGATTAGGAGTTTACATTCTGGGTTTTCCCTTTTAAATTTACATTAGTCACCTGATACCATGAGATGTTATCTGGCATCCATGCTCACTTGGGAAAGCCTATCGACTTCGGGAGTCTTATGAATTTATGAGGTGTTTTCTTTAGGCAACTGTGGGCCCTTAAAAGTCTCTGCACTTCTGACAGACACTGATATTGCCCAATTTAAAGATAAACTTCCCGGTTTTCCTTGAATATTTTTCCTACAGCTTTCCCTTGGTATTTATTTAACAGAAGGAAATGGCAGTTCTGTGGCAGGACTAATGTTTATAAGACATTCTGTTAACATGTCTGCAGTAAGCTCTTTTGTTTTCACCTGAACCTGTTTTCCTAACTGCTCTGTCCACAGCATTGCAAGATCCGTAGTACCAGTTTAAAGAGAAAACAGGCAATTACGTGAAATTCAAGTGGGGCCTTGAAGGTATAAATAAGATTAGAGGCTTAACCATGAGGGATGAGGGAGGGGGTAGAGAAGAAGCGGTTCACATGCCTGAGGTTGGACTGATTGCAAGTCTGGGTCTGGAAAAGGAGCTGAAGCTTGTTCCTTCAGTGCTAGAAATGCGTACAACTCTGTTTTACTTGGCAAAAGTCAAGGTAAAGTCAGGGATTTTATTATCAGGGACTCACAATTTCTCCTGCTTTCTCTGGAGCATTAAGTGTTGAAAGCCCAGTGGGACCAGCCAGGCATGTGTTATTTCGAATGCTTTCAGGATTGCAGGTGAGGCGACAGCAAGTCGAGTAGCTTGGTGTCACTCAAGTCCGATCCTAATCTTCAGTAGTGAAGAACAGGACCGGGCTGACAGAGATCAGGTCCTATTCACAGCTCTGACATTTTCTTGTTGTGTGTCCTTAAGCAAAGCAGGGACCTTCCTGTGCCAGCTGGACAATTATTTAGCTTGAAGAATGGCTCTGTAGCTGGTGTGAGGCAGATAGCAAGGACAGGTGAAAGGCTCCAAGAAGCTCAAAACCAGGATTAAACCAACAAAGCAAAAAATAACAGCTGAATCCTATAGCCAACATTATACAGTGCTCACAGAGATAGAATTCTTCTCATCTTATCAGGCTTCTTATTAATCTGCTATAGGGTCTTACACTGTGGTTGTGATTATTTAATGTGTGACCCTTGCAAGGACTGTGGAGAGAGGTGGTGAAACAGCTAATGTGCTTTGGTACGTTTCATAATTGCAGTTCTGTGAGCATGTCACACCTTGATTTAGCCCAGCGAAGAAAATCCTGTGAATATCATCCCGAGGAGAGGGTTAACAAAATAAATAGCAACAGAAAACACAGAGGGTGCACAAGGTGCAATAGTCAAGGGAGCGCCGTAAGGCAGTAACAGAGTGAGGTCCCACGGTGCTCACTACTGCCCTAACACAGAGTAGGGAACAAGAAGTTTGTGAGAGAAATACTAGGGCAGATAAAGTGCTGTCACCCCATTCTAGGCACTGAGAATGGTGGCAATAGGGAAATCAAGTGATTTAAGCTCTTGGAGATTCTGTGCGTGCTAGGATTTGAGTTCGCTCTGATGTGTTGTTCCTCCAGCCAGTTACTGTTTTTTCAGCTTTCTTGATCTAAGTGTAAAATCTGATTGTAAATAACTGCTGCAGAAGGTTATAATAAAATGCTGGGGGGGCATTCTGGATATTACATTCTTTTACTGTTTTTCTGTGCTTTCAGTAGCTGTATCTACTAAGTGCATGTAGTATTTTAACAGCTGGATTTCCTTCCACAGAAAACATCTTTTCATCGGTCCCAGACACTGGGCTACAAAAATGGATTTGCCTTTTCTCGGCTGCCAACAGTGGGGATCGGCGGGGAGCGACTATATGTGAATCAGCTTTCTCAAGCTGAATTAGACGAATTAGCCAACAAGAGACCCACGCTGACCTATGGGCAAGCCAAGCAGGCTCCACCTTCAGGCTTCATTCCAGCACACGTGGCTTTTGACAAAAAGGTATCAAGAAGATTATTCCAGGAATATCGCTGGCCAAGTTCGGAGACATAAACAGTCAGCTCCAGGGTTCATGGGACAGTGTACAGCAGTTTTCAGATGCCATAGCCCTTAGTCAGAGACAGCTGAACCCCAGACTGAAAGAGGCTTTCTGTGCTTGGGAGGAGGATTATAATACGTAAACGATGTAAGACATTCCCCACAAGTTACGCTAGAGCATTTCCAACAGGCGTTGGAAAAGGAGTTTGATTAACTCTGAAAAACTTCAGTTTTAAACCATTGCCCTGTAAACCACAGCCTGGCCTTCTGTGTTTCCAAAACTATATAGAGATTGTAACAGAGCTTAAACTGTAAAAGACAGTCTGCAATGAGGACCTTGTTGGACTGTTTAACTGTGGTCTATCTATGCTTGTGTTTGTCACCACAGCGTGTTACAGCCTGTACTGCTCCATTAGTACGTCCTGCGTCACATCTTGGTGATCGTATCGGACGAGGAGGTGGCTCTGTGTCTGCCTGGAGCAGTCCTGAGCTGACCCTTGATTTTAAACGTGCCAGTGGCACAGTCTGCAAGCTGGCGAGTGCAGCCGCAGCCACGGACAGAGCATTTGCTGCAGAGCGTGCGAGGCTCAGCAGACCTGAGCGCGTGCAGGGGTTTGCACGCTGCCAGGCAGGCCTGGAAAGGCAGGCTGCAGCCAACCCTCAGCCCATCTGTGAGACAGTCTAGGGAACAGATGCTCTGTGTTAATTACTGAAGCTATTCCTTCAGAGTAATGTAGATGTTGCCGTTTAAACTGTCAGGTACTTCTCTGCCCCTTCATTCAAGCCAGAGTAGCAGTGGGGGCCCCAGTGCTGCTGGGGGAAGTCATGGTCCCTTTTGAAGCACTTTTGCTGGCTTGTAGGAACTTGCTGCCTTTATCATCACTTAATTACCTACGCCTGTGCGCTGATGTAGGCTGGGTATGCAAGACCTGATTGGTCTGCAAAGCTGACAATAGTAAAGAAAGTCATGTATGTCAGAAGACTAGTTTACTGGGAGTAACCAAGCACTTAGCAGCAGGTGAAATAGCGGGTGATCAAGGAGGAGTAGGGAAAAGGCTGTATTTTTTACACCTGTCTCAAGCGTACCAAATTTGTAAAAGGCAGGTCTTGATAAAAGCCCTGCCTTTCAGTCACAGATTAGGCTACAGTTGGCTTTGACGATTTTATAGATTACAATCCAGTAACTTTGCACTGCCAAAGCACATTACAAATAAATTATTTGTCTTACTAGACTAATTGTGGTGTTCGAACTGTTTCTGTCTTTCTCCCTTTGAAATATTGCCCCTTTGGAAGATTTTGAAGTTTGATGCCTATTTCCAGGAAGATGTTCCTCTTTCCGCAGAAGAGCATTACCGGATCCGCCAAGTGGGTATCTATTACTATTTGGAAGATGACAGCATGTCCGTCATAGAGCCTGTTGTGCAGAACTCTGGTCTTCCTCAAGGCAAACTTATCAGACGCCACCGGGTGCCCAAGAATGACCATGGGCATCATTACCACTGGAAAGATCTGAATCGCGGCATGAACATCACCATGTACGGCAGGACGTACCGCATAGTCGACTGTGACCCATTCACACAGGTGTGTTGCTTGTACTGAGAACACTGACACAGAGAATCCCGGGAATTACAGGTGGCCAGACCTGTTAGAGTCCAGTAGTCTGCATCTGTAGCTTTCAGAAAAAGGTTGCTTGCAATCTTTCATTTTGCTTTTTGTGAAGACTTCTTTCTTCAGATTAATGGGAAGTTCAAGGTATGAAATTTGCTGAGGGCATATTAATTGTTCAGTATTTTTGCCCCAGGGCTGCTGGGAGTCCATCCTTTGTCCTCAGGACTTCTCCTTACAATACAAATTCTAAGAAGTTCATTTCTGGGTGTGCAACAGTTTAACTGCTTAGAGTCCAGATGAAACATTGTTCTTATGTGAGAGGGAAATTACTGATCTAACTCTTTTCTGACTTAATACTCCTCTGTTAAGAATAGGGGAAGGGAATGCGGTCAGTAACTCTGCACCCATCTACAGCCAAGCCAGGAGAGCGGTCATGATCCGTGGGTTGAGAATCATGGTGTGAACTGACCTTTCTAAGAGAGCTTACTCATTGCCTGCTTTCTATTTCTGGCTATTTCTGTACCAGTAAATGAAATAATAACAATCCAATAACAAATAATAACAAATACCAATATAAAGGTATCCTCTTAGATTGTCCCCAGTATAATCTCAGCCCTGGTCAACTACTATTCTTCCAAGCAGTGCAGGAGTTAGAATGCTCCAGGGAACCATTCCCAATAGGTGAGTTACGTGCAGCCAACGTGTCGTGGAGGCTGAGAGAGTTTAGATGCAGGCTGTTCCTTGCCAGTTGGCCTCAGTGCCCGGGAATGTTCCCAAGCATGAATAATATATTGGTATATATGTGGCTGTCGAGAACATGTGGGGCCAGCTCTGCTGGAACTGGATGACTGTTAAAGTCAGTTCACATCATATGAAGAGCGGGTTCTCATGTAAATGTTGGTTGGTTGATGTAAAACATGAAATGAGCTATGTGGGTCTACATCTCAAGGCCGCTAGTCTATCATTAACTAGCATCCTCCAGACCAGAAAATAGTGAGTCTAGAAGTGTGAACCTGTTTTGTGAGTCTTCAGAGTGATCTCACATGCCTGTTGGAGATGTTTGCATAGGTGCTTCCTGGACTGAATGTTTTCACGGGCTGCTTCCCAAGGCCAAAAAGGGAAGAAGTCCATGGGCTTCAGAGGTTGTTTTGGGTGACAGATGTGAGTACACAAGTAATACCCTAGAGTTTGTTGATTCATCCAAGGTAAGCAAAAAATCTCTTTATAAAAAACCAGATTGTCCTCTTTCTATGGCAAAAGTATGCCTCCTGAAAGATGGACTGAAGCTGCCACTCTGGCACATATCCTCGTGGCCCAAAGGGCCTTGGTGGGCCTGGTGTTGGTAACACTAACTTCCACTGTCTGACACATTGGGGAGCCCTAGGTCTCTTGCAAATTCCGACTGACTACGTCCGCGATCATGCACTAATTTAATTTTTTTTGTTTACATAAAAGAGACCAACTGACAGTTTTCCTCCATTTAAAGCCTTAAGGTCAAGGAAAACTGCTCAAGTAAAATCAGCCTGGTGGTCTGTGAGGAATGAATTTGCAGCGTTCTGACAACACTCATCTCAGCCCATCTGTAATCTCTAGTTACCTCTTGCCTTCAGAACTCACAGCAGCATTAATACCTTAGATGACCTTCCTAGGTGTTCCTGGAGAGCCAAGGAATTGAACTGAACCCTCCAGAGAAAATGATTTTTGATCCTTACACAGAACTACGTCGGATGCCTATGCGCAAGTACATCACACCATCAGATTTCGACCAACTCAAACAGTTTCTGACTTACGACAAGCAGGTGAGAGAGCTGGTAATGATTACTCACAGTACAGACTATATGTGTTATTGAAACCTGAGTTTTGTGAGTGTCTACAATCTTATTCATTCTAAAAAATCTCAGCGCACTGAACAGACTTCAGTTTTGCTCCTTTCTTGGCTTTAGTAAGAAATAAAATATTTTATCTTTTAACTAGGCTTTGTGCCTTGTGAAGAGCTTCTCTTTGGATTGCACAGCCTATGCTCTAGATCCTCCAACTCTTTCTTGCTTTCTGTTGGGGTGAGATAAGCCACCTGCCTCGGGAAGCTAGCAGATAGGGCCAGATGCAGTTCTAATACAAATGGGCGTGCTGCATCCACTCCTCTCTTCCCCCAAAACATTGACGCCAGGTGCCAGGGTGGACAATTTCAGACAAACACAAGTGCCACTTGCTCTGACTGAATTCTCTCTGTGCACACAGTTGACTAACACTCTCCTCCCTGCTCCTCTGGATCTTCTTTTCATCTAACAACAATGTAAGAAACCCTATAGACTATATCTATACTAGAAAATAAAACAGGGCCAGGACACAACTTGAGTTCTGCATTTTGTCCTTGGCCAGCTATAAATCAAACAGTTTCTGGCCATCAGCTAGGTGTTAGCACAGGCCAGGATCATATCCAGTTGTCATTTTGGATACGGTCACCCTGTTTTGAGAGGAGTAGACAGTTTTCTGTGTGGATGCAAGCTGGGCCATGCCTGTCATTTTACTGCTCGTTGTCTGTGCTGGGCCAACTCTGCCTGCAATGGCTATTGGGCTGCTTGTTTAGGAGCTGTACCTTGGGCAACTCTTGAGCATTGCAGTGGGTGAAGTTTGATTTCTGTGGAATTAAAAGATGATATTTCCACTAGGCAGCAATAAGACGGGGTCTGCAGTCAATGCAGCCTCCTCAGGACTGCTGAGTGCCTTCCCCTCTGCCTTCTTCAGCGTGAGAGTAGTAAAGAATTGGCCATGAAACCTCTAAGAGGTTTAAGAGTCAAAACAAATTCTGTCTTTCTGTGTTACGTTTCATTATAAAAATCACTTCCCTTAGGACTACTTCCCTACTCATTGCTGGGCAATTATTTTCTGCTGCTTTTTAATCGCTCTCCCCGACTCTCATGCTTCCTGAACTAAATTTCTTGTCTTACCATAAACGGTTCTCTCTCACTTGCTGCTGTCAAGGTAAGCCAGGCCTGTCCAGCTCTCCAGGCCCCTGCTGCCCTTCCCACTGCTGCCTCAGCAGCCCATTCATCCCAGTACCCACAGTACAAGGGCTTGGTTCTTCTGTACCTAGCAGAGAAGATTGCTGAGATGCCTCCACTCACCCAACCCATTTCAACCCACTTCATTTGGACAAAGCATTGGTAATTCTAATCCATGGTTGTCTTCTCTGGCTCTTTTTTCTCCATCCCAGGTCCTTCGCTTCTATGCCACATGGGATGACACTGACAGCATGTTTGGTGAGAATCGCCCTTACATCATCCATTACTACTTGGCAGATGACACAGTGGAGGTTCGAGAAGTCTACAAGCAAAATGATGGTAGAGACCCATTCCCAATACTGATAAAACGCCAACGCTTGCCCAAAACCTTTGTGGACAAGAAAAGTAAGTTTAGATTGGCCAGCACATCTGTCTGTGCTAGAGTGCCTTAGTGGGTAGACACATATATGGTGGTTATGTCAGAAGTACACTGAGTCTGGAGAATTTTTGCTGAGAACACTCCAAGTGTCATCATTTTTTGGCCAAAGAAAAGTTCTTTAAATCATAGAATCATAGAATCATTAAGGTTGGAAAAGACCTCTAAGATCATCGAGTCCAACTGTCAACCCAACACCACCACCAACATACCCACTAAACCATGTCCCTAAGCACCACATCTACACGTCTTTTAAATACCTCCAGGGATGGTGACTCAACCACTTCCCTGGGCAGCCTGTTCCAATGTTTAACCACTCTTTCAGTGAAGAAGTTTTTCCTAATGTCCAATCTAAACCTCCCTTGGCACAACTTGAGACCGTTTCCTCTCGTCCTATTGCTAGTTACTTGGGAGAAGAGACCGACCCCCGCCTCACTACAACCTCCTTTCAGGTAGTTGTAGAGTGTGATAAGGTCTCCCCTGAGCCTACTCTTCTGCAGACTAAACAGTCCCAATGATCACTAAATTCTTTATCTTTTGGGAAACAGTGGCAGGACAGCAGTACCAACAGCTCCCTGGAGCTATTTAAACAGCTTGCTTTTGTATCCCTTTTCACTAGGAAATGTTAACATCTACCTGACTGATGTATTTTTCCTTTTGCTCCCTTGTCCCTAGAGACCTTCCCAAGCTGTGTGCTGGAGATCTCTGATCAGGAGGTACTTGAGTGGTACACAGCTAAAGATTTTGCTGTTGGCAAATCTACCACCCTCCTTGGACGCACCTTCTTCATCTATGATTGTGATGAGTTCACACGAAACTTCTACCGTGACAAATTTGGCATCACAGACTTCCAGCCAGTGGAAATAAAGAAGAAACCACTTGAGGAAGTTCCACAGGTACTGCAAACAATTTCTCAAAGGAAGGGAGGGAAGGAAACAGTTGGTATAAGCTCTTACAGTAAAGTATAGGTTCAGCTTAGTAAGAACCTATAGTAAACAAGTTCAGCTTAAATAAAAGAGCAAGTAACTTGAAAAAGACAAGGCAAGAATGGTCATAATCGATATAAAAGTGAAAGTCCTCTGAAACTGTTGATTTCTAATACTGTAAAGGACAAAGCACTTGCTAATAGTGATAGAAAGAACTCTGGTTATGTCTATACTAGAAAAGGAAACAGTGTCAGGGTTTGGTTTTGGCTGGGAAGCCAGCCTGGCACAGTCTGGCTGCACTCATACTACTAAACTCTCCCTTACCCTCCAAAACAGGGTTGCCAAGTCCAAACTGCCCGCTGGGGATGGTCACAGCCCTTGTTACCTCCCAAACTGAGCCTAGGAATGGTTTGGAGTGCTAGCTGGCCTAGAGCACAAACATGATGGGGATTAGGTTAACACTGTAACCAAATAGATGATTGAATTCCTGTGCACAGGAAGGTTTAGTTATTAGTATAGCCATAGTCTCTTTATTCACAGAAATTACCTGGCTTTCTGAATTTCAGATTTTCTTAATTCTCTTAAATATTTTCTATAAGTAAGGGGTCCAACACATGGCCGGGCTTGTAGCGTCTCTACTGGGCAGGATGTCACAGCTATTGCTACCTGGTGACAGAAAATTTCTTTCCAAACAGGTGGTTTCTGATAAGCTGTCTTGCAAACATTGTCTCGTTCTTAGTTTCAGCTGTTTATGCTTGATATGTCCTCTGGATGCAGGTAATTCCTCCCTATAATGGTTTTGGCATCCTTGAAGACTCTCTTCAGAACTGCTTTTCTCTGTTTCCAAAGCCTCCCCGGAAAGATGTAATTAAGATTCTAGAGAATGACCACAAGGTGCTGCGATACCAGGTGGCCTTGGTAAGTGCTTTCCTTGACGGTATAGTGCCAGCTTATGTTGTAGAGTCAGAAGGATGGGAGGAACAGCCTGCTCAGACAAGGCTGTTAGCAAATTCTCCTCTGTGCTGGTGGGAGAAGAGAGTTCCCCAAGCCAACACGAGTGCCCCTCAGGGGATGCCGTTGGGTTATTGTGTACTTGCTGTGACAATTAGTAGCACACAAAGGCAGAAAAAAACAAGGCCAGAAAGTACAAAACAGACATGCTACAAAACCACAGCCATTTATGGAAAAACTCCCACGGACATCAGCACGTGACAGATGGCCTTAACTGAAACAGCATTGCAACTGGGCGCTGTGCCTCTGCCTGCCTTCAACTGCTGCCATAAGCGTGAGCTTGCTGTCCCTCCGCTGCTGGCTCCCAGTACCTGTCCTTCTCCAGGCTAGTCCTGGCTGCAGCAGCCACCCAGGGACTGTGCTAGCAGAGCAGCCAAGTGCCAGCACAGAAGCTGGGGAGTCCAAGGGGACGGTGCTTTCCGCCCACGACAACAGCATTCAGGCTCTGGCCTTTGTGCCAGCTTTACAGTTGGTTTATGCAAGGAGCCTCTGGCACATCCAGCAGTAGCAATGGCATTTCCTGTGCTGCCTGGTGCCTGCCCTCTCCAAACACTCAGGGTGAATAAGGGCTGATTTCTTTTCCCTATTGTGCAGGAGTTCCTAAAGGTCACAGCTGATGAGTTCAGATCCACTTAATTTTAAACTAAGCGAGTAAGCCTACTGATGTGTCAGGGGAGTGTCTTCCTGTGACTAAGAGCTGGAAGCAGCACCAACCTCTCTCAGGCACTCCTTATGATGAAAAATATAACTTCTATACTGAATTTTACAGCCAGGCTCTCTCTGTGATGAATCATTCCGTATAGGATATTTCTTTCTCTTGGATTACTCAGTCTGTGGAAACACTGAGTATACTTGGTCACTGCAGCCCAGATTCTGTTTCTGTTAGCCTGGCTACAGCAAGTAACCTTTGAAATTCAGATACTTAATGCTGTCTGGGGCTTTGTTGCGCTGTGTCAGCATATCTGTAGCTTTAGGCCTACATCAAGTGCTTTGTTTAGTCAGCTATAAAAAAAAGCTATGAACTCTGGGTGCTTATGTGGGGGTTACTAGGTACTCCCAAGCACCCCAGGAAAGAAAAACCTGGTTCAAATGTTCTTTTCCAAAGCCACTACCTTTCCTCTAGGAATCACCAAACCCTGAGGACAGAAAGCGTCGTTTCATCCTCTCTTATTTCCTCTCCAATGACATGATCAGCATCTATGAACCCCCAGTCCGTAACTCTGGCATCATTGGAGGCAGATACTTAGGAAAGACCAGAGTCGCCAAACCAGGCTCTACTACAGAGAATGCCACCTACTATGAGCCCTCTGACCTCACCATTGGTTCTACAATTGAAGGTAAAAGCCAGTCTGGATTGATAATACTCTTCGAGCTTTGGTCTTCAGTGCCTGCTCTGATATGTCATTTATTGCACGGACAGTGCATATACCTTCCTTCACTTGGAAGATCTGTTCCTTCTTGGCTCTCATCACGTTTGAGTTTCCAGATCACCAGCTGGTGTACATTGATATAAGTCTCTTACTGTCAATGTTTGGACCTTTGACGTAATTAGGAAAAGAGCCACGTTCTCCATAGTATGTGTTCAGTTTACATTTGGGACCTGCCAGGACTCACAGGGTTAAAGCTATGCCACATGACTTCCAGTAGCAAAGGCCTATCCTGTAAGGAAAAATCTACCCTGTAAGGAAAATAAATGTAATACTGAAATATTAGAAGCACACCAGTGCTAATGGGGGGAGTTGTTGTAGGCACAAGCACGGGGCCTTTGCTCTCAGCAGCTGCTTTTGTTGCAGCAAAACTCCCGTTGAGTCAGTGAAACTATTCTCACATCAAGGACTGAAACAAATAGCAGAGCTCGCTCAAACCTGAGCCCAGCCGCAAGAGAGAAACCATGCTCTCTCCTGGATGATGAAGTGACTTACCCATGCTGAAAGGCAAGTAACACTGCTTTCTTTAATGCCTCTTCTCCAGTGTTTGGCCACAGGTTTGTTATCATTGACGCTGATGAATACGTGCTTAATTATATGGAGAGCAATGCAGAGAGTTTCCCCGCGGCAACACTGCAGTCCCTGAGGGATCATTTTCGCCCACGACAGGTGGTAAAGGAGACTGCCAAAAGGTAGGCTTCAAAGGATGGAGTTGTGGAGCTAAATAAGACTCAGGGTTGACAGCTAAGGGCATTTCCAGCAGCCTCCATGGGCTCCAGCCTGCTGTCTAATGGCTGCTCTGCTGCTTATTCAGCTCCAAGAGCCTGTCTGGACACATACAGAGGGGGGCCAAGAGTGTACAATATAATGTTGCTGCTGCTGCTGACCCAAAAACCTGGCGGGACAGCTCTGGCTCAGCAGCAGAGATACTTTCAGCTAAATGGACACAGTGATCTTTTCCCAAAAGACAGCAGTTAACTGTAACAGATGCTGCTAACAGTATCTGCATGAGCTACTAGATGGGTGCAGGCTCTGTGGAGAGTTGGTGGAGTCTTATTTTTCATTTGCTCTGGCTGTGCTTATCAGCCCATCAAAGCCTAGACCACATTCTTTTTTTCAGCTGTCTGGACCCATTTTGGGTGACCCAGTAACAACCCTATTATCTCACAACACACTTTGGAGTCAGTATCATGGCAGTTCAGGGGCCCTGGCTGAAACTAGAGTTGCATACAGTTCCTGGGACTGTCCGAAGCACACAAGGAAACACTCCTTGTCCCAGAGCACTTGCAGACAAAAGGTGCATGGGGGAAATATCCTGCAAAAGGAAAACAGTTTACCTAATGCTCTAAAATCAAGACTGAGCTTCATCTACAAGTCCAAGCTGAGATGAGGTTGTCATAAAAACCAAGAACTCCAGAAGCCTGCTGTGTATTCAGAAATACAGTCTGGCCAGCCATGGTGGGCAGCCAGCACACAAGTGTCACAGTAAGGCTGCCAGAAGTAGCTTTTACATGAAGTCCCATTCTTCCTTTCTTCTACAGTGACATCCCCATGCTTGGGACCAGCAAGCAGGAACTGGATGAATTAATTGTGCCAGTTCAGGAAGAGCTGAAGCTCCATAAATACTTGAACAACAAGAACATTCGGGAGGCATTTCTTCAGTGCGACAAGGATGGCTCTGGCATCCTGGACAAAGCAAAATTTTTAGCCCTTTGTGACAGCTTGAGTGTGCCGACCAACACCTTTCTGGTTAATAAGGTCAGAAGGAAGTAGTGCTGTGCATATTGAATTCCTCTCCTATAACTCTTCAAAAGAGCTTTTCTACAAACCAACCCTGGCCAGGTGAGACCAACAGCTGCTCTACCCTACAAAGGGGAACAGCTTCAAGAAAAGGGCAAGAGAGTCCCAATTCAGAAGGGCCTCTGAGCTGTTGGACTGAGCCTGTCTCTTAAAGGAGAAGATAATAATTGCTGTCCTCTAAATAAAGGGAAGAAATGTTACCCAGGTTGCCCCCCAGATGAGCAGCCTAGTGTGTGGCTGCACTGTTATGTGAAGCCTGAAAATGCCTGCTGGCTCAGGTCTCAGAGATGAGCAGAAGAGGTTGTATGTTGTGGTAGAGATCAGGCATAGGCTACTCAGACAGTGGTTGAGTGTCTGTCATGACTTAAGCACAGCTGGGCTTGAGTAGAGATGACACTGAGGTGCTTAGGGAATGAGCCTGAGGAAAGCTTAGATGCATTCTAGATTTAACAGCAACTGAATTGAAGATCTGAGATGCATTCTAGATTTAACAGCAACTGAATTGAAGATTTGAGAACTAAGTATTGTACCAAAAAAAAAAAAAAAAAAGAAATTAGAATCATAACCACTTGGTTAACACAACTAAAACATAAGCTTGCTGGGCACTATGAGCAACAGCACATGGAGATCAGAGTCTGCATAGCAGAAAATGTGAGGGAAACTGAAGAGAAAAATTCATACAGCAGGGATGGAGGATCCTTTCAGGAATATGACTGGCAAGGATGCTTTATTAGCATAATGTGATATGCAGTAGATTAGTGGCCAATAAAGGCAGACTCAGAGTTTAAAGAAATCTAGAAACCAGAGGGAGTATTTCCCTTGCTAAAAAAAAAAACATTTTCTAAACCAGCCAACCGTGAGCATCACAGCTGTGGTTAGAAAGATGCACAGGCAGGGTATTTATGTCTCTGAATGTGCACTGAATACAGGCCTTTGACCAGCACCCAGGGCTTTGCTGTACTAGAGTTCATCGGAAACCACTCTGCCCTGAGGAATTTACAATGTGGTGACAGTCCTTCCTGCTTGACTCCGAGAATGGGAGATGAAGTGACATGCCCAAGAGCATCTCTCTTCTCTCTTGAAATCTTAATAAGAGTGTGCCCAGAGCCCTCAGAAGTGTGGCGGTGCTATAAATTAAACATACGGCAGATAGTTAACTACTGTCTGGATTGGAGAGGAGCACAGCTGTCAGTCACACAAGAGCAACCCTAGTAAATCTCTCTCCAGGCGACAAGGGGAAGAAGAATCCTTTCAAGGAACTGTGATATTAGACCTTTTCCATCTCCCTGGGTGTCAGAAGGAGATTAGTTATGCAATTAAAGAAACAAAAGCCCTCTTTCTTCCCCTTAAGCACACAAAGGCTATAGCTCTGTAACACAATGCAGGGTCAGGCACGGATACCAGAACTGGCTCATTAGTAGGGCTGTTGCTGAGCTCAATTATCTGTGTCTCCACTTTATGCCATGTGCACACACCAAAGCGACACCAGTGAACAGTAACTGTTCAGATATGCTGCCCCCATCCCACTTTTGGCAGGGATTTCTATGGGGTTTCTGAAAGATTTGCTGTAGCCTATGTCAGTCTGTGGCCACACTTTATTTTTTGTGGATCTGTTGCCACTGTGGTGATAATTAGAAGGCAATCAGGATTAAACTCAAACTCTTTAACTCTCCTCCTTGCATAGATTAGTGTCATCTATAAGCATTCAAGGTTACCTGTGATTCAGGACTACTAAGGTGGTAGGCTCTTCCACGCAGGGGAATAAGATCATCTGCTCTGTCACACAAGGAGTACCTCTGGGCACTTTCCCCTAAAAAAACAAATTTGCAGCTTCTTCCAACTCTTTATGTTGTTTTTTGGTTTTCCCCCCCGCAGCTGATTGACCTATGTTCTTGTGGAGAAGACAAGATAAACTACCATGACTTCCTTAGAGCCTTCCCCTCGTGATCTTCCCCCAGAAGCCGAAGAACAAGACCAGCAATAAAATTCTTAGCTGAGTTGACTTCAAGACATCGTACTTCAAAAAGGATGCTCTAATCTTCACCCTTGCTTCACTCACTCTCCCCCTTCCCTTCTCACTAAAGCCAACTAATTTCACCTCACTTTAACTTTTTTCCCTTCCAAACCTCTCCCTGCCCTTTAAGCTACCACCAAACTCAACCTCACAACTGCTGGATATTGAAATGAAACTCGCATGAGAAAGAACTTCAGAGAACCAAAGCCAGCTTCTCCTGTTGATCTCTCAACTTTTTAATACAGTACAGCAAGGCTTGCTAGAGCTAAAGCTCTCTAAAGCCTGGAGTGATAACCACTCTAGATTTCTCTTACAGAGTCAAAAGGGGTCTTTCACCTTCAAGCAACGAAGACTGCCAGTTTAAATTGTTATTTGCATTGCAAGAAGATCCAAGAGCCCTGCCATGGACCACAATAAACTCACGCTTGCTAGTCTAAATGTAAGCAAGTCATGCATGGCTGCTATAAGTGTTAATAAATCTTTAAATAAAAGTGCCTCATGGCTGGAATAGCTAAGGATTAAAGTGAGGGGGAAAAAACCTCACAAAACTGTGATTCTGGGTTTACTTGAAATGGAGTGGTGAGTTTAGCTCCCACATAGCTATGGAGATAGCAGGGGTCTGTACACAAATCTGCTGACAGCAGCTTTGCATTTTTTAACAAAAGGTTGGGAGAATGGTTTTAGGACTGAGATACTATCTAAACCCATCTTACACAACCTGTCATCTTACCAGACAGGTCCAATGAAAAGGGAAAACTAGCAGTTGGCATAGCAATAGAGTTATGACACTTGTGCTCCACTTAGAGTCACATTGCTCGTCTCTCCATGAAGGTAAACGTGGCAGGGACCTTCTCATCCCAAATGACACCTGCCAGGTATTGCCATTCAGCACACACGAAAGGCAGCTATCATGCACACAGTAGAGAACAAAGCTCTTTGGAACAAAATGCTTATTTAAATCAGCTTTTGTGCTGTGGATTCCCACTTCCCCTCAGACAGCTGAGAGTCTCCACGTGACAGCTCCCTCCTGCCTGTTCAGAAAGGTCACCGCTTTTCCCTTCTGGGCCCGTTTTGTGCTGCTTCTCACTCCGACCGAGAATCGCTACAGCTCTTTCAGGTCCACCTCGGATTTCAAAGCACGGCTTGGCATTGCATGAGGTGCCTTCCAAGCAGCAGCTGACAAAAGCTAACTTCTAAAGGCCACCTTAATCAGCTTTTCAGAACTTACAGATGAGGTTACTGGAGCTGTAGGCTATAGAAAAGAAAGTCAGAAACTGTTTTCTGCACATGCTATGAAACTGTAACCTAATACTCGGCCAATCATGTAGCATGCCTGGGGCCAGCTGCAGAAAGTATACAATTTAGCTCACCATAAAGTATGCATCTAAACCACATCAAATAAATCATATGCTACAAATGCCCTTATCCTCCACTCCCAACAATGAAGGCAGCCACAGATAACTAACTCAGAAGCAGCTGCCCATGCTGTAGACATGGGAAATGCGAGAGATGAACCCCAGCTGTGGGGAATACAAGGACACAAGATGCTGCACCAAAGGGAAAGGACTAGTCTGGTATGGCAGGAGAGAAACAAGCACAACCCATTGCAGCTCGTTTTGGAAACGCATACAGCTTAGCAGTGTGATAAAGCATCAGCGGACAGCACCAATGGAAGAATCTATGCCTTTTATTTATTTATTTCAGAAAAATACTTTTGCTGAGTTTATCACAAAAGTCATTTAACAACAAACAATAACAAACAAAATCCGTACAAAAACTTAAGTGACAGGAAGAATGAAACAAATGGGATAAAATATCAGAGACTGTTACTTCCCCCTCCACCCCCTCCAAAATTAGGCAATTTGCACTAAAGCATAAATATGGAAGAACAGAAATTTTCCTCGAGTTCCTTTGCTGAAGTTTGGTCCATCGAGTTCAACTTATTCAAAGAAAAACTACGTGCCTCTGCCTGGCTTTTACAACAGCCATTCTTTCCTGCTGCCAGCAAAACCCCACATGCAGCCCCAAGGCGAAGTAACATACTTCACAGTTTGAGTATAAAGCCTACCAAACCATCTATTACACATTCGTGAAGTCTACCAGAAGGCTGTAAATCAAACCCCATAATCTCCATCTCCATGTTGACAGAAGTCGGGGTCCATCTACCGAGACTCCATCTAAAGCAAGAGACTGAGGCTGCTGTAAACTCCCACGCACCGCAGTAAAGGCAGGGTAGCTACAGGCTTCAAGAGTCACTTGGAGGGAAGGGGGAGGCATCCTAGAGTAGTTGTTCTTCCCTCCAACCAGGAAGCCTACCAAAAATACACTTTAAAATGGTGAGTTAAGGGTAAGGGGACCTACAGGGGAACTGGAACTTGTCTTCTTTACTACTAACTCAAACATGATGAGTAAGAAGAAAGAATCCGAAACAAACAAAAAAAAAACAACGCAACTGTAATGCCCCATAACATAAGAGTCACTCAAAAATTGTATGTGAAATGCTACATCTGTTCTTCCTCTGCCCCTTTCTCTTCCAAGCTCATTCCCCGACTACCTAAGACAAAAAGAGAGAACTACTGCTGGTATTTCACAGGCAGGAAAACACTATGCTTCACACCAAAAATCACAGATTACTCAATCCCCAACCTTCTTAGGTTGGATAACGGACACAGACTACAAAAGCAGCCTCAAGCCCACAGGAAGGGTGCAAGCAATAGCGTCACGCTGAAAGTAAGGACTTGCAGTTCTGCATAGTCTCTAACACTTGCTGCACTGTGGTGGACAAGAGACCCTGTTTGGGGTTGGGTCTTTTTTGGAGAAGACACAAGGCTTGACAAGATGGGGCACCAGAAGAGCACCCACTCAAGGAAAGTGGGCTCTCAGCATCTTTGTACGCAGAGTGGTCAATGAAAGACTGACCAGTAAGGGCTTGCAATGAAAATACTCTGTTTGGGAAAGAAAAAGCTCTTTGGGCTGAAGAGAAGGCTCGGTCTGCTGAGAAATGACATGGACGTAGAAGCAGTTACTGCGGGCTTGCAGCCGAGGGATGATGTTAGCACTACAAGACAGAGAGACAAAACCAGCCAGTGGCAGCCCCTCCAATGGAGGGTGGATCACAGACCTCTGGGATGACAGCGCATATAGCCTTACAGCAAAGGCTCAGCTCAAAAAAAAAAAAAAAAAGCCCCCAGGGATCCTGCCACACTTGGGCATAACAGGAGAAGGATGAGGATTTCTGAGGACTAAAGATAGGGGAGGGCAAAAAAAGCCCCATTGTCTATAGGTTTAAAAAAAAAATTTAAAAAAAGAACACATGGAAATGCTTCCAAAACAAACTGTCCCTTTTGCTAGTAGCTCTATCAAAAAGAAAACAAAACCCACATAAATCTAGCATATGTTGTACATACATTGTAAAGAGGGAGGGCGTTCAGCTACTGATATAGTACACAGATGAAGCATACGAGAGACTACATGGCAACATAAGGCACTTGGGAAACAAAGCATGATTAGCTACTTTATGAAGACGCAGGATTGTGCAAGTGGAAAGGCTGCCTGAAGCGAAGCAGGCAGGAGGAGGAATCATTCAGCAGCCAGTTTTTTGGGGGACTGTATGTGTCACCTGTTAACAGAGTCAATACCTCAGCTGCTGCGAGGCACCAGCTTTGCAGAAAGGACCGGCTGAGGCTCTGGAGAGATGCCGGCCAGCAGTCATTCTCAGAGGGCACGTGGCAGTGGGTGGCTGGGGATGGGAAGAGGCAGCAGAAAGGAAAAACCTCTCACACTAGACCTCTTCCACGTCCTCCCTAACATAAAGCTCTTTTCCCCTGCTCTCATCACATTGCACTGCAGGTATTGTCGCTGCCCCTGAGCCAAAATGTGTATTATCTACCCGGCAAGGGCTATGAGGAGCAATTGCAAGATACCACCAAGGGCTCTGCTCCAAAGTCTCCTTCCTCAGTTCCCCTGAAAAAGGGGGAATTTCTCTCCCTGAGTCCAGCTGACATCTCTCCTTTGGGACTCAGAGGTTGTGGCGATGGAGGAACAAGTGGAATTTGACCAACTGTCCTCGTGTCCCTGCGCATTTTCTCCCTCTGGTGCCCAGCTTTAGCTGGGGCTCAACAAGGAGAGGGGGAGGAAGGGAGAAAAGACACCTACAGAAGGAGGAATAAACCCTGACCCAACTCAAAGAGGGGCAGAAAATCAACTGTCACCCGTTCCCCAAAACGCAAATGATCTGAAGGACGACTGGCCAGCCTCAAGCTAGAATTGCACTCGGAGAGAGCCAGAGTTCAGCTGCCCGAAGGGCTGAGCAAGAGGCACACCAAGGACCACGTGCCTCCCTCACCTGCAAGGAAAGCGGACCCCAATCCTGGCTTGCGTATCGAAGAGCACCCCAGCTCCCCGCAACCCTGTGCCCCCTCTTCTTGCCCAGCCAAGGGAGCACACCACTCGCCTGCTCCTGCCACAGCAAAGGAGAAAGAAACCTACAGCCGGCTTTGCTGCACAAGAGGCACCAACAGCAAAGCTCAGCTACAGAAACTGCCCCGGAGGAGAGCTGCGGGGTGAGAGGTGCCCATCTACTGCACACCTACCAAACCTAGATTGGTGCAGGGCACCCCAAAGAAGTTCAGCGAGCTGGCACTGACCCAGGAAACCCTGGGCAGGAGATGCTGCTCCCCAGCAAAGAAGCAGCAGGGGACTGAGCCGGTGGGATCTGGGGTTCCCACGAATCTCCTGCCACCACGTACCGGCGGCAGCGGGCAGGAGCAAGAGGGGAAAGTGGTCTGCAGCAACAGGTGGCCTCTGAGGTAGATTTGAGACAACTCCATCTGCCAACAGCTAT
Organism: Fulmarus glacialis; assembly: GCF_000690835.1. Lineage (NCBI taxonomy): Eukaryota > Metazoa > Chordata > Aves > Procellariiformes > Procellariidae > Fulmarus > Fulmarus glacialis. The sequence goes on along the minus strand of NW_009202588.1, from coordinate 16,482 downwards.
GCGTCACAGGTCAGGCTTTTCCTAATATGCAAGCTGCTCCTTGCAGCCCCCGGCTTCTTTCCCCTTCCCTGTCATCTCATTCACAGCTCAGAAAGGGATGAAGGGGCTAGTTTTTTTGGAAGAAACCCTGCATTTGATAGCACCTTGGGTGGATACAAGCTCTGTATCCTTTGGAAACAAAGAGTGAAGCTGGTGGCTGCCGATGGCAAGGCTGGACTGGTACAGTAGGGATGAAGAAGGGTAAGGTGACAGCATGAAGGGCACAGTCCCACTTGATGAAAAAACCCTTTGCAGCAGCCAGTTTGTCATCCAGACGTGGTCATGAGCCATGAGAACACCAGGTCCGTGAGGCACACACAAGCTGGCAAAGGGCCTGGGCTGACAGGAGTCAGGCCAGTGCTCAGACCGGGGCAGGACTCAAGGTTTCACGTAGACCTGAGGATGCTGCTGCCCCACAACAAGGCACTGCAAGCTGCAGAGCCCTAAGCCCAGCTCTTGGGGCTGGGAGGTCCACAACAACTACAGGGCAGCTCACCTACTGCAGCTAAGAGGGACCCAGCTGTACCAGAAGAGCTGGGGCAAGCAAAGGCTAGGAGACGGGTCCTATATGAAGAGGGAAATTCTCTCCCTTCTCCGCTGCCCAGCTCTCCAAAATTAGCTCAAAACCCAGGAGTCAGAAAGACCCCACTTAACCAGAGGTCCACCATGAGACAAGACACAGTTGAGGTTCCTCACTCAGACCCTGGTCTCTGTTTGCAGCACCACCACCCTGTGGCACTTGCCAAGCACTGGCCAGACATGCCCCAGGAGAGGCAACCCTCGCCTGAGAGCACCCCTGAGCCTCAGGGTCACAGAGCCCTAGTGCATTCCCCCAGGAGCCTGTTCCCATAACAGACACGTGGTGCCTTCAAGCTGCTGTGGCCCTGACCCCGGGGCTCAGGGAAGCACCACGGAGAGAGAGGAGGAACATGCTGTAAAATAAAAAAGGCTCCTTTGGAACCATCTATGATGCATTTGTAACAATAATCCAAAATAACCAAAAAAACACTAAAATAGAAAAGAAAAAAATTGCACGCTGCTTTACGATGAAACAGAGGAAGGTAAAACCAGGAGGGTTGGAAAAGGCTCCTACAAGGGGAAGGGTGCAGGGGAAAGGGACCTTTTTGGTTTTATTGCAAATGGTTCAAGAGAGTAAGAAAAGAAGAGAGGAGAGCGAGAGACACCTTGGGAAGATGACTGGTTTCCAAGCCGTTCAAGACGATGCTTGTGAGGACCGGGAGGAGGGACTGCTTCTTAGTCCTGGTATCTCGCCCTCCTCCCCAGGAGGCAAGCCTTTGCTTCTACGGTGATTTCAGCTTCTTGGTTCGTGGCGAGGTGCCGTTCTCTGCTTTCACCACTCCATTTTCATGGTAACCTGGGGATAGAGAAAGAAAAACTTTGTCCCTTGCACAGGCCAAAACCTTAACCCTCTTGGGGCTGGCCCATAGCTATGGAGAAAACCACCACCGCGGGACGATCCTGCTGGGGACCCCCAGGCTCAGCGCGGAGGGGCAGGAGGCACGTCCACAGCATCACCTGCACGGGCAGCAGCCTGCCGAGGGGATGCTGAACCACAGGACCGATGCCTCCCACGGTGCCACCCCATGGCACGCTGGCTCCGGCACTCACCCGAGTCCCTCTTGAGCGGCTTGGCTTGCTGCTTGGCGCCGGCGTACTGCTCTGCTCGTTCCAGTACTCCCGCCAGCGCCGCAGCTGGAAGTGGATGAAGCGCCACATCACCGAGGCCTGGAAGAGGCACACCAACAGCAGCACACTCATTCTGGTAGGGGCGGAGAAGAGGCAGGCTGAGAACAGAGGAGCGAGGCCACCACCAGCCCAGCCTTCCACCCACATCGGGGCCGGTGGCCGAGGTCCCCCTGGGTGGCTGCACTGAGAGTCAGAGGCAGCCACCATCAGAGGCAGCCACCATCTCTGCTTTCTGCCATAACCCGAGCTCAGAGCAGCCACTTCCCTTTCCCTCCCCACCACGAAGCTCTCAGGTGCTCGGGGCGCTGCTGACTCTTAAGACTTTAGTGCAGGAATGGATGAATAGGATCATCTCAACCAGCACTGCCCAAAGCACAGTCTGCACGGTCAAGGTAAGACGTCCCCAGCTGCTCTGTACAACTAAAAGGTGGATGTGGTTGAAAGGGAGCTAAGAAAGTCCCCCAAATCCTAAGGCGTGCCAGCAGTCCATAGCTCCAAAAACCTTGGGAATGACCAGGCACCTGTCCTAGGAACTTCTGAACTGAACCTACAGCTGCTGTATGGGTGAGAAAGGCTCCCTGTCTTGACAGACAGACTACAAGGCATGAGGAACCCATCCCATCCGCTGCTTCCCATGTCAACAGCCAGCAAAACTTGTCCAAGCAGAGGGGAAAATGCCTTTCAACCACATCCATGTAAGCGCAGTTACAGGTGCAGAAGGGAAAGCCTGCAAGCCTTTCTCTAAGATAGGCTCGTGCTTTACAACTTCACTCGCTGAACAACTTATTTGCTGGCTTTTCCGCGTGGCTCCGCAGCTTTTAACCCCTCCTCGCTCCCTCCACACCCTCCCAGCTCACTAGGACCTTCCCTAAAGGGAACCTAGATCAGATCTCCATTGGCATTTCCAAACTCAGCAAAAACCACCTTGGGATAACACAACCAAGGAAGATACAGTAGGAGACATTCCTACCTGAAGAGGATATTGTTGAAGAGAAAGCTGAAGAAGTTCCCTCTCTCGGGGTCGAGAGCCTGGTTCTCCACCCGTGGCAGCCCGAAGCCGATGACCAGGATGTACAGGGTGAGGGTGAAGAGCCTGGTGACCACGAACACAACAGCCCAGACGTTAAACCTGCAGGAGGGCAAGCAGAGGTGTTGGCAGGAGCGGCCTCCAGCGCTGAGCTGGAAGGTGAGAACGAGCCCCCCCATCACGCCGACAGCTCTCCTGGGAGAGGAGGGAAGCCATGGCCAGCTCGCCTGCTTACAGCTTCTCGTTGTTCTCATCCGTGAAGTAGACCAGCCGGGCCATGTGGAAGAAGAATTCGGCTATATACTGCAACAGCAAGAGGATCAGCCCCAAGCGGGTTAAGCTAGGAGGGAAGAGAAAGAAAAAAGCATCACTGGGCTGCTCAGCCTCGGTCCTTCGTATCCAGCGACAGCATCTCCCCCACCATCCCTGCGCTGCTACAAGAACCAGCCCAAAGTGGGACCTCTCCACAGCAATGGGGGTAGGATTGCAACGGGGAAATCCCTGTTCCCCAAAACATCAAAGCATCCCAAACCAGAGGTACAGCTGGGATGAGTCCGACACAAAGCCCTAACCACTGGCATTGCTGCTCTGTGCACACACTTAGAGGAAGGATAAGAGTTTGCCTGCCCGTGCTGTGCTGGGAGAGCACCCCAGGGTCCTTCCCACACCCAGGGGAGATGCACCCATCAGCCTGCGTTTTGGGTCCCTGGTTAACATTTGCTTTGCAATGTCCTGTGACCAGAGACCGCCTGTGCACTTGCGTAACACCGCTGAGCTCCTTCAAAATCAGCTCTGTGGGTCTGTGAAAACTGTTTGACTAACCGCCCACAGTCGGGAGGTCAACTTCAATACCATCCGCTTTTTAAACACTCGCCTTAATTCCCTTTAAACCCCCTGCCCCGCTGAGGTTTCCCGGGTGACCCGCACTGCAAAAGGACCTGCTCAGCCCCATCCGCGGCGCGGGACGGGATGCCGAGGCAGCCGACTCACTTGAGGAGGTACGCGCCGGCGATGTGCACCAGGTAGAGCGCGATGCACCGCAGCTGGCGGGGGATCTCCTCCTGGCAGGGGCAGAAAACGGCGTTAACCTCTCGCCCCTCTTCACCCACCCTCGCCCAAAGCTCGCTTTCCCCAAAGCCAGGGGGCAAACCACTTCAAGCATCCCAAGGGTACGCGGGAGCGCCCGCCTGGCTCTCACCTTGCGAACTTTTTGGAAGTAGAGCTCCGGCAGGGCGTGCAGCCAGTATGCCAGCTGGCACAGGTAGAAAAACTTCACCTGGAACCTGAAACGCAGGGACAAGACACATGAGCCAACCCAGGGCATGGCAGGATCCCAAGGACCCAGGCACCAGGGAAAGTGCCCAACTGCACAGCACCAGGCAATCCCTCCACCACTTTGAAGCCACAGGATTTAGGAGGCCTCATTTCTGGGCTGAAATTATATGTTCAGCTGAGCTAGCCATGCCCAGAGTTTATCTGGCTGCTCATGCCGTGGTCTCCACGCTCTCCGCAAACCTCACTTTTGCAAAAACCCAAGAAGGGAGGATTATCCCCCACTTCTGTGTTTCCACTATGAAAAATGAACAGCAAAGCGACTTGCCTAAGGTGATGCAGGCAGTAAGCAGCCAGGATGAGTAACCAAGCCGGCAGGGCCTGCCTCATGGAGGAAACACTCCAGGAACATCTACCCCAGGGCCACAAACAAGATAACCCCCATCCCCCAGGATCTGACTGCAGCATCCTTGCAGCAGGGTGCATGCAAAAGGCGCTGCACTGTCACCACCCTGCTCCCAGCCGCAGGGAAAACCATATAGAGGAAGGAAGTGGTCAGCCCAAGAACAAAATGCCCTTGCAAGTGCTTACGGAAGATAAACATGCGGGTAGTTTTCCCACAAACTTCTGGGGTTTGATACGTATCCTTCCTGAAAAAGAGAAGAGATGCAAGCCTTCAGCAAAAGAAACAGGCAGAGGATGGTTACGATGGGGCGGGCTAACGCTACAGCGAAACTAGGAACCGGGGATGACACCTGAGTCCTTTCAGCCTGCAGTAAAAACTGTGTCCCCTGCACAAGCCAAGGCTGAGCTCTCCAAAGCTCAGCCACATTCACGGGTCTCTAGCACCTGCTCAAGTTTCATGAGGCCCCCGTGTTTGGGGGTTGAAAGCTGCCTGCTCGGTTGCACAGAGGGTCACCAGTTCAGGATAGGATGTTTTGGGGTTTGGGCAATGCAAGACGGATGCTCTGGAGGTGCAAGATGTCAGTAGCACGGCTACAAGCAATCGTGTGCATGGTCCGAGGGGAGCTTCTTACCCACCAGCATTTCCAACTCGAGTATCACTTAAGCAAAAAGAAGTACTTCTGAAGAGAAAGGGGAACAGAAAACTCCTACAAAAATAATTTAATATGCATTGCATAGTTTAATTTTCCACCTGCCTGCACTACCCTACAGCCCCTTGCCTTATGCTTGCAGGGCAGATTACAGGATGGGGCTCCCTTCTCGTTCCACGCTTGCACAGCTCCTGCCGGAGGGCTGCTGCATTGGGCTTTGCAAAGAGATGTTGGCATGGAAAATTCATCTTGCCCAGGACCTATCTGTCACCATTGTCCATGCCCTGTCTGCCCCAAGACCTTTTTTCGGTTGGGGGAGCTTGGGGGAGGTGCAAGTTCTGCAAAGGGTGACCTGCTCTGCACATGCGGGGCACTTGAGGAACACACCACAGCACCACGGGTTTGCATAGGAGGCTGCAGCCCCGGAGCTGGTGAGGAATGGGTCTGGCGCTGGGTGAAGGCAGCCCAAAAACAGTGGCCTCAACTGTTTTACCAAAGCTTCCCTCCCCACAGCCCTATGGGGCAGGAGCAGTGCCAGCAGATCCCCAGAAATGCTGGCCTGGAAGGGGTAGCGGTCCTCTAATGGGGGGCTGGCAGGTCACCCCAAGCGGTGGGGAGGGGACCTGCCCCCGAGCATCCATCCCCAGCACCGCTGGGGACCACGGCTGAACCCCAATGGCCACCAGTAATGAAGCATCATCATCACTTCACGCTGCCAAAATAGTTGTCTCTCTCCACCGCTACCTGTTCTTCCCTCCCTCTTCCTCCTAAAAATGAAACATTTCCACTACAAATTTTTCTTCCAGCGGTTATGGGTTGAAACATCCCCAACGCAACCGCACCGCTCAGCATGCCCCTCACTGCCAGCTCACCAAGAGAGGGATCACAAAAATCTGCCCGTTCACCCCACATCCCTGTAAAGGGCATCCGAAAACCCCAAGACACTGAACGCAAATAAGGAGGAAAGTAAGACTGAGAAAGACGGCAGGTCCCGGAGCAGCGGATGGAGATGACAGGACCACGCAGGATTTCTAGGATCCAGCTCTAAAATATTTCACAGCCCATTTGCTTGTGCCTTGCACGAAGCAGGAGAAGGATTTCCCCAAACTGCCCTCACTCAGTGGCTGGAAAGACCCACCACACTTGAAAACGAAATTTGCTGAAATGTGCCCGTCTTGGCCCAGGAGCTGGCTGGGGACTCTGCTGCCATCGAGGTTTTGCACTCCAGAACCCCCAAATCCCACCCAGGGAACCCGAAGCCTGGTGGCCCCGTGCCTCACCGTCACCACGACGTACAAGCACCAAATCACGGAGGTGAGGTGGAAGGCAACCAGCTGACCTGATTCATTGAACTTGCTGTGTTTGACCTTGGAGAGATGGAGACGCCTGTTGATTTTCTGGGAAGGGGCAGAGGGAGAGAAAAGGAACAAGAAAACATGAGCCACTGGGTCAACAACTCTCCCTCCTCCTCCTCCTCCCTGTCCCAAGCAGCTCCCAGAGATGAAGGCTCACTCGTCACCGCCCGAACACCCAGACTACCCCCATAACAATATTTAACTGCAACAGGACCACATCCCCCCATGGTACTTGAGATATTTTGGCGACTCAAGACGCCGAACGACACTCACGTCCAGGGCGTACTCCTGCACCACCGCATGCAGGATGATGGCGATGAAGATATAGAAGAGGATGGTGACCAGATCCTTCAGCCCATAATGATACTGGACCAGCTCCCCATCTGCAAAGAAACCAAACAGTGGGTCAAATCCCCATGATCCAAATGATTTCCAGGTACTTAAGGGTTAGTGGAAGTTCAGGCGGGGACTATTCCCAACACGCAGCTTGGATAGGGCCACCAGAGAGGTGGAGGCAGAGAGAGGTCATGACTGTGCCAGTGGCTGCAGGGCTGGAAAAAAGGGCTCTAGCCTGAGTCAGTTCATCGGCAGAAGGCGGATAGGTCCCCTCTAATAGTTACACACCTCAAGGGAGGTGACACTCAGGACACTTTAAGCTTCCCCTGCCAGAGGTGAGGGGCTGGGGACATGAATTTTTCAGCCTGGAGGGGCAAAGACATAGAGGCAGTGCTGAAGTAGGTGATGGGATCAGGGACACCCCACTGGGAGCATTAAGGCTCAGGATGGGATTTCCACCCCCTCAGTTATCATCCAACACCCAGTCTCTCCCACTCACCCCTTCTGGAGCAGGATTCAGCTGCCTAAAAGCAGATGCCTCGTGCTATTAAGAGATCCGAGATGGCAACGGGGCTGGCGGATGAGAAATAGGACCCGTGGGAGGTTCTGCTCTTCTGGGGCAACAGGAGACCCAACAGAACCCAAAATACCCCAGACGTCTGCATTTAGGCAACTATTTGCAGCCCTGCAGCTTATGGGGAAGAAGCAGAGTCGGGAAAGCTGCTGTCCTGGTGGCACCCTGCAGAAAGCATGGCAAAGGAAGCTCAGCCCACCCCCAGCTGCTGCTCTCCCTTACCCTGATCCTGTCCATCCTCTCCTAATATCGATGCTGGGAAGCGACTTCTCTGTCACCAGCCCTGTTTACCCTCGAACAAAGCTTCAGTCCAGATTTTTAAGATTTGAGGTACATGAATAAGGTTTGAATAGGATTTATGAAAACACTTGGTGTAAGGATGTGAAAACACTTGGTCCTTAGGAACCCCTCGGCTGGGTGCTCTGCAAACATTGCCTGTATCACAGAGCTCATAAGCCTAGTTTAAGAGAAAAGAATTGCAAGACTAAAGAAAATAATATTATGCACGTGCGCGACTGCTCTGCCTCCTCTCCTCTCTCTGGGGCACTTCAGAAGCTAGCAGGAGCCGTGTGTGCGCTGAGCACGGGAGACGAGAGCGAGATCTGCCGACTGACAGGCAACAGTATCCTTGTTGCGAGGGATGTGAAACAGCCTTGGAAAAATTCAGGTGAGTAATAATCCTTCCTCTGAGCAAGCTTGCTGCACCAAGGTCTCTCTCCCCACGGCCTCACCTAGCTCATACCCCATAGATACCCCAATACCTGGTCCTGGTGAGATGGTTATGTGCCCCCCCCTGAGATTTCTGGTATTGGGAAAGAATAAATCACTTAACGGCAGTGGAAGTTGTCTGGACTGTGCCATAGGGGAGTGCGGACCATTATTTCATCTGGAAGCTGGATGATTTCTTCAACCATAATGTTCAAAGATTTTAAGGGCAGACCTTTTATCTTCCGCATGTCTGCCTCATCATAGTTTCACTAATCCCAACAACCCCGCTTTTTCCTTGGATGATGACTCAAACACTAATTAACTACAGTTTTCTACCACCACACCAGGCTCTGTGCCCTGGGCGTTTGGCTCATCCTGAGCACAGGGCTTTACCCAAACCACCTCCAGCTGCCCCCGTGCCGGTGCCCAGATCGCTGCCAGCCCTGGAGGGGCTCTCAGCTAGGAAGGTAGCTACTAGCAGCCAAAATACAAACAGGGACCGAGCCTCCAGCTACCTCCGAGTCCTCTGGTCCATCAGGCTTGGACCTGCGCCAGCCCGGAGTCTCCTTGAATTACTCTCCATCAGGACGATAAGCTGCTTGGAGCAGGGATGCTGTGCACCACGTGCATCTCCACACCCTCACCTTCTGCCATCCCCAATAAATAAAGCGAGATGGGAATTATCTGCGCAGCCCCTGCTGCTTAGCAAAGAGCTAAACCCCTCCTGCTCCTCGGCAGAGCTACTCTGGGCATGCAATCAGGCAATTTGATCTCGCCTGACCAGGCTGGGAGGAGGATCCTCACCCTGCAGAGCACACACAGCAGCCTGACCACGGCAGAAACAGGTAGAAAGAAAGCCCTAAAACCCCCTGGAAAGCATTTCTTCCCAACCCTGGCAGCACAAGGGCTGGCAGACATGATCAGCGTGCTCTGAGCCACTGAAACTTTGCTTTTCTCCCACATATTTTATTTTTAAAATCTCCTTTACTACCAGACAAGGGCCCGAGCGTGTGCATCAGTAGAGGGTGAGCCCAGGCCAGCTGGCAGCGAGGGTTTGGGGCAGACCAGGACTCGACCCTCCCCTTGGGGTATCCACAGCGGCAGCATCTCTTACCTGCTGTAGGCACGCTAACGTTATACTGAGGTAAGATAAACAGGAAGGCAGTCTTGGCTGTAACCTGTCAAAGACACACAGAGGGGGGGAAAAAAAAGGCAAATCAGTTGTTAAATCCATTCTTCTGCCACCATTTACTCCTATTTCCTACCGCGCTGGGTAAAGGCAAATAGTCCAGGGAGATGGGCAGGCATCGGCTTCACTCACAACAGTGCCTTTCAGCAAGGGGATTGCTAGGGAAGAGGTTTGCCAACAGGGACTTGGGATTTGGGAAGGAGAAAGGGGTGGATAAAAGAGGGAGAAACGTGGAAAAGCAACGCAACTGTAAAAGCCACCAGCCAGCCCGACGTGGGAAGCCCCCCGCTTCCCCTCAAGGATGAGCATCCCTCCAGTACCATAGACCATCGTCACGTGCAACCCACTGCTCGGGGAACACCGGGAGCCCGACCCAGCGGGCCGTTTGTGTTAATTAAAACCATCTCTCATTCCCATCCACTCCGGGCAGCCATGCCAGGAGCCCAGCATGGGTAGAAATGACAACATCCAGCACCTGAGCAAGCTCAGTGACTTCAAAGGCCCACCGGCTACGCACGTATTTAGCCCCCACATCTCTGCGGAGACTCCTCTAGTAACGGCAACCACGGGACCGGTGAGGCCGGACCCCTTTAGAGACCACGCAGCTGCTCACGAGGGTCCCACCGGACAGGGGAAAAGCAGCTTTGGCAAAAGAGCTGAACCTCGCACTGACCATGCACGAGATCCCAGCCGCACGTTCAGCATCCCAGGCTGGCCCGTAAAGGGAAAAAAAAAGTCTGGGATGAGACATCAGGCCCCCTGCAAACCAGGGCTGTGCTGTCTGCTCTTCATTTATTGCTTTTCATTCAAGGAGGCTTTGCGGGGACGGGGCAAAGCCCAGCATCCCGTCCTAGTGCATCTGCAGGACACCCCAAAGCAGCATCTCTGAGACTGAGGAACCCCTGAGCCGGGTCCACAGCAAAACCCAGTGCAGAGATGTCCAATGCCAACCTCCGTCCATGCCTTCATCCCATCCAACCCCACACCAGCAGCAGGTCACCAGAGATTTTCACCTTTCTGATGGTTCCTCAGCCACCCCTCCAACGCTTCGCAAGCGCCCAGCCTCCTCCGCAACCAGCCCCAAAAAATCCCGTGCCCGTCAAACGCCGATGGAGATGAGCTGCATTTCACACAGACGTCGCTGCAACCGTTTCAGAGCTGCAGGCCATTAAAAACCCGGCTGGAAATATTGCTTCACGTCTTGCGGGATGTAGCTGCGGGGGGGACACGGGGGCTTTGCCAAGTGTTCCCGTCCCGCCCCCACGAGCATTGAGCACCCGGCCGGCGGCTCCGCTCTGCCGGCGCAGGCAGCGCTGCCCATCCTCTTGCCGCCTCGGCTGGGGGAAAGCAAACTCCGCGGCGTGTTTTCCTGATGTTTGGGGATTTTTTTTTTTTTTTCCCCGCTTAAAAAAAAGAAATCCCACATGTTGTGCTCTGCTTGCGGAGGAGTAGACGCGAGAAGCACTCTGCCGAGGGAGACCACGGGCAGAGTTTGGGGTGGTAATGGAAAAAGCGCATCGCCTGGCCTCATGCTGGCTTCTGGCTCTTGGAAACCTTGCTGGCTAGGAAAGCAAAGTTGCTTCATCCCAGAGCAGTACAACACAACTGGGACTGGGACCTGACATCCAAACCTCGTCACAAGCTAGCGCAGGGCATGAAACAAATGCACGAACCCCGCGATACTGCAGGGACGGGTAGCCGTGTCATGGATGTGCCGATGGCAGTAGGCACTGAAGGTTTTACACCCTACCCAAGTACCTGGCTGACATCCAGAGGTGTAAACAGCTGGAAACAAGGCATCACCTCCAGGCGAAGTCTCCTAATCCACCGGAGGGGCCACAAGCCAGACTTGTGGGTCTGAGAAAACGACCCCAGAGCATCTCCAGGGTGGGGAGCAATGCCTGCATGGTGCTCAGCCCCAACACAGTTTGCAAGGACTCTCCTAATTTTCTTTTCTGGAAGGTCTGGTAGGAAGGTTTCCTCCATCCACTCCAGGATCAATCAATGCTTTGTCCTATCTCCACACCTGCCTTTGCTTCCTGCAGGCCAGAGGACCACCAGCAGGTTTGGGGGCCACCTCTGCACCCCTTCACCTCTCCACCTTTCATTGCAGAGAGGTAGCAGGTTGTTTTCTAATGCCTACATAAAATACTTTACAACCTAAGATAAATGTAACCTCCTGGACGTAGGCAGACATCCCAACAGACCGATTTCCAGAGAAGAACTGCCTCCCTCCTCTACCTGATGGACGGGGAAGCCCAGACACCTGCAGCCACCCACCAAGGACCACAGTGGCAGCTCCGGGGGCTAAATTTGAACCTCTGGGCATCCGACCTCCCCGTCCACCTCTGGGCATCTGGCAGTGGAGGGAAGGTCTCCTCTTGGGCATCAAAGGCCTTCCTTTCTCCTGCAAGCAGCTGGGAAGCGTCCACACTGACCATGGAAACATCAGAACACGTGCAGGATTTCACCCTTCGCCCTGGCGCAGTCCCCACACACGCTCCCCATTGTGGGCACCGGCAGGACTTTAACGGCCAAGGCAGCGTTTTCAGAGGTGCGTCCCTGGGCTTTCCAAGGGCTCAGAAGACTGGTTGCATCTCGTTTTGTGAGCGGCCCTGGCGCAGTCCCCACACACGCTCCCCGTTGTGGGCACCGGCAGGACTTTAATGGCCAAGGCAGCGTTTTCAGAGGTGGGTCCCTGGGCTTTCCAAGGGCTCAAAAGACTGGTTGCATCTAGTTTTGTGAGCACTTACACCTCCGTGCTTTCCTCGCTGCAATCGCACAAAAAACCCAGAACAATGCATTTACCGTCCGGCTTAGCTCTGTCCTCCGAGACTCACCACCCGCGAGGCCACCAGGGTCCTGATCACACTGCACACCCTCGGCCAGGTCACCTCCACCTCCTTGCGACCACTGCGAGGACACCTCAGTTCAGATAGGAAAAGAGTTGTGGTTTCCAGCAGCCGAGGCAGATGGGGCACAAAACGCATGGGACGAACCACCTTGAGCAGGACACTGGTGACACTCCTCCACCCTTGAAGGTGAAGGACACCCTGCACATCCACGGAAGGACCCACATCTTTTTGCCATTGGTCACAACATGCCCCTTACTGGCGGGCATGGAAGGATAGGTGACTTGATTGAGGTCGTAGCTGAGCTCCATCAAGTGAACATCAGGCTCCAAAACCCCACACTGCAGCCGTACCCACCACAGCACCTCCTCCGCCGCACCAACTGGGAGCACCCGCAGTGCACCCGTTGCTATACAGCCCTGCCTAACGTATAGAGACAAACACCACCGAGCAGCTTAAGCCTCCCGGAAAACAGGGAACGCTTGGACCACAACCTCCAGCAACACCACCTCCAGCTCCCCTGCAAGGCAGAAACTGGACTTCCTTGGCTCGGGAAGGAGTGACAAGGGATAGCAAAGCTTTAGAGCTCAAATCGAGTGTTTCGCAGGCGGCCAGAGAAAGGAGAAATTTGCAATGGGAAGAGCAACGTGAGGATTATTCAGAGGCACAAGAGGCTTGCTGTCTGTTTGCTCTGAAACAAGATGCTGGTACGGGAAAGGAAGCGCCAGGCACGTTCCTGCCTCACAGGGCAGCGAGCAGAGCTGCAGCCACTGCAAAACGGCAGCAGGCAGGGGCAGAACTGGGCATCTCCAGATATTATTCTATTTTTTTGGTTATGCTGTGAGGCCACCTTCTCAACCTGCTTCTTTGGTTTTCCCCTCTTATCTCCAGCCTTTTCTCAAGGCAGCCAGAAGTCCAAATCCTACAGAGCATCACCACAACTCGGGAACGGGATTTGTCTGCACAGGACAAGCTGAGCGGGGACCATATAGAAAAGGCTGTAAATTCCTCGATCGCTCCCTGCCCTGCATTAAGGGCACCTCTATGCAACGCACCACTGCCCAAGGGGGTGAGGGAGATGCTCCTCATCCCGGCCTCATCCTGCCTGGCATGAGGGATGTGCCTGAACCAGCCAAATTTGGGAAGCAGTTGTCCTGGGGGGCTCTCGAAAGCCACGGAGAGGGAACAGCATCTTCAGCAGCGAGTGGGTTCCTGGTGACTAACGACATTAACCCGAGGACCAAAGGGCAGCCGGACGGTGAAGAGGCAAAACCCGATGCACCCATCAAGACCCCAGTTTCCAGCGATGCTCAGAGCAGCTGGGACGGGGCTCGGGCTGTTTCTCATGGAGCAACGCGGCCAGACATCAAATCAGTGCATCTGCTCCACAGCCCCTGATGGATAAAGCCAGACAACCCCAGCGCTACTATACATTTACTATGCATCTACTATCCACCACTACGCATCTACTCCCTGATAACGCGGTGACGGGAAAAATTCACACCCCCTCTAGCCTGGAGTTTGCTGCCTAATACAAAGCAGCAAAGCTCCCCCCACCCTTTTTAGAAGATGCTGGTTTTTCCCTGCCACAAAACTCTGTAAGAGTCCAAACTAAAATCCCAATTCCACTTTTGCAGGCACGCAAGCGGCTTTTAATAAAGGCGTCTAGGCACGCGCATCCCGGCAGCTTGGCACCTCTCCCAAAATCTACCTGCTGCGACTCTCAAGTCCTAAGATTTTCTGGAACAAGGGATAATTTTTGAGCATCCTTTGCGGAGAGGTACCAGGTCACCCTCCAAAATCCAGTTCCCTTCCCGAAAGCCTCAGCCCGTCAGGATTTGCAGGATCTGTGCTGTCTTCACCCCATCCCCGCGGTCCTGCCTGAGTTAAAACAGCTTTGGAGGAAGGAAGCGGCTCTAAATCTCTGGCGGGGGAAGCTGGGGGAGTTTCTGCAGTCTGAGCCGGGAAAATATTTCCAGGACTTGAAAAACAACTCAAACTAATTAAAAATAAAATGCTGTCCGAAGGCTTTTCTCACAACTTAGGGTTTTTTTCCGCCCCCCACCAGCCGGAGTGTTTATTGAAAGAAAAACTTGTTGATCCACGGTATGGATTGCCACAGGCCCTATATGTAAACTAAAGACCAAACTTTGGACCAAAGCCTTTAAAAGTAAACAGCCGGCTTCGACAAAAAACCCTCCCCGCGGGCGGTGCAGCCCCTCTGCTTGCACCCACACGCTCGTCCCCCAGCACGACACGATTATCATCGCCTCACGCTCCCTCCTGTTTATTCCCTTTTAAAAAGCAGACCTAAATTCTGCTTTTTTCCCCCCTTTTTTCCCCTCTTTTTTCCCCCCTTTTTTCCCCCTCCATTCTCCCCCAACTATTCAGCCTTTAAGCCACTCGCGTGCCTCAGTTCCCACATCTGGCAAAGACTGCGACAAGCAGAAACACAGTTTGTTTTCCCTCGTTAACGACGGGAAGGCCTTAATTTTTGCAGAGTACTACGGAGGGGACCGGGGAGGGGAAAGTATATTTAGCAGGAAGCCTGGAAATAGCAGCTCATTCGTCAGCCGCCTGCATTTGACAGTGTCACAACCCAGTGTTTGGGAGACCGTGACTCACTGCCGCAGCTCTGTGCACGGGGAAAAGCCCGGCAAGGGCACGGCATCTCTTATAATATAATGTTTTATAACTTTATTAACCATCACACCATGCATAAGCATCAGGAGCTGTCCCCTGTTTTGCCCGTGAGCTTGCGGCAGCCAGTTCTGGGCATAAAGGAGAAATAAGACTGAGCCTCAGTTTCCCCGTCTTACACAGATTATTACAGCAGCCCCCGTCTAATACAGAAACTCCCCCAAAACCAGTGAGATCTCCCCCAAACACAACCCGCATGAAGGCCGATCTATCCGACACCGCGGCTGATCGATCCGATACCACCATCCCAGATGGGACACAAGTCACCGGGCAGCTGCAGGTTAAACCCAGCCTGGCCTTGGCTTCATTTTTCTGCAAAGCAGGGTGGAAAAAGATATGCAAAGCGATTTCTGCGCCGGGATGGAGAGCACCTGCTTCACGTTTCTATATGCAGTCACTTAAAACGGTTTTTGACCAAAAAAAAAAAAGGGGATTTTTTTTTTTCCCCGGGCTCCAGCTCGCTCGTGGATGGAACGGCCACACACACGCAGCAAAATCCCTCCCGGCACCAGGCAGACGTGCACCGGGCGTGTTTTCACACCCTGAAGGCTCAGGGCAGGCCAGGAAGGCAGAAATCCCGGCAGCGCCCAGCTCAGGATGGCTCTTTTTGGGGGGGACCCCCTCCGAGCCCTGGGCTTCCCTCCCTAAGCAACACCGTGATCATCTTAAACGCACACGATACCCAAATAATCAAGTCCGACACACCCGTAACGCTGCTGAGCGGCCCCATGCCACGCTCTGCGCCCCCAAATCCCCTCCCCGGAGCCGGGATGGCACTAGCGGCGCAGCCGGCAGCGAAGCTGGGCATCAAGCGAGATGCGAACGGTATCTCCATCACGACCGGTACCTGCTCCCTGCTGCGGAGGAATTGCCAGGCTGGTGGAGCCCATTGATCCATTTGGATGGGGAAGAGGTCGCGCGCCCAAAAGGATGCTCAAGGCGTACCTCGCGCCCTGTTTTGGGAGGGGGAGACCCGCGGCAGCCCTCGAGCATCGCCACGAGCATGGTGCCGGAGCAAGCAAGCGCTCAACTCCCGGGGGCTGCCTGGGAAAAGGTTAAAAAATCCCATTTGTGCCTTCCCAAAGAAACCTCCCTTGCAGGAAACAGCCTATTGTGAGCCGGATTCGGCCGGTTCCGCCGAGCCCGAGCTCCG
>NW_009202588.1:0-330 GCF_000690835.1 Fulmarus glacialis | reverse complement strand
GCCGTGGCCACCGGCATCGGGGAAGGTGGGAGCCCGGCGGCGGGGTGGGAAGCAGGGTGGCGAGGAGGAGGAAAAGGGACGGTGACATGTCCTCCCCACCATCGCGGAGGAGGTGCTGAAAAGGCATCGAAAGGCAGAAACACCCGAGCTGCCATCAAAACTCACCGTCGAGGCGGTGCAAATGGGCACGGACGGTTTGGAGGGCTGGGGAAGAGCAGAGTCCAATTTCTCTTCCAGGGGAAAAGAAAGCAGAAGGAATAAATAAAATAAAATAAACCACAAGGACCAAAAGAGTTGTCCCAAACCCCATGCCGAGGGGAAGACGAGGGC
>NW_009202587.1:954-1156 GCF_000690835.1 Fulmarus glacialis | reverse complement strand
GGGTACCCCCGGGCGCTGCGGGACCTGGGCCGGGGGGTCCCCACCGACCGCCTGGACGCCGCCCTGCTCTGGCTGCCCAGCGGCAAGACCTACTTCTTCCGGGGGAACAAGTGGGTGCCACGGCGGGGACCTCCGGGGGCTTCCTGGGACCTTCTGGGGCTTCCTGGGACCTTTTGGGACCTTCTGGGGCCTTCTGGGACCT
>NW_009202587.1:0-744 GCF_000690835.1 Fulmarus glacialis | reverse complement strand
GGGGCTTCCTGGGACCTTCTGGGACCTTCAGGGACCTTCTGGGGCTTCCTGGAGCCTTCTGGGACCTTCTGGGACCTCTTGTGACCTTCTGGGACCTTTGGGGATCTTCTGGGACCTTCTGGGGCTTCCTGGGACCTCTTGGCACCTTCTGGGATCTTCTGAGACGTTTGGGGACCTTCGGGGACCTTCTTGTCACCTCTGTCACCTCCTTTCGCCTCTCTGGCACCTCCTGGCACATCCAGGGACCTCCTGGGACCTTTGGGGACCTTCTGGGACTTTCGGGGACCTCTTGGGACTTCCAGGGACCTTCTGGGATCTTTGGGAACCTTCTGAGACCTCCTGGGACCTCTTGGGACTTTCTGGAACCTTCTGGGACCTCTTGGAACTTTCTCCTCCCCTCTCTGTCACCTGCTGGCACCTCTTGGGACCTTCTTGTCACCTCCTTGTCACTTCTGTCGCCTCCTCTCACGTCCCTGCCACCTCTTGGGACATTCTGGGACCTCCTTGTCACCTCCTTGTCACCTTGTCACCTCCCCGGGCCCTCTCCCTGTCCTCCTCCCCATCCCCTGTCCCCACGGTGACGTCCTCATCCCTACGTCCCTGGTGATGTCCCCATGGCCCTGGTGGTGTCCCCATGGCCGTCCCCACGCCCATGATGGTGTCCCCAAACCCATGGTGATGTCCTCATGTCCCTGGTGATGTCCCCATGGCCATCCCCACACCCATAGTGATGTCCCCATGGCC
>NW_009202586.1:1026-8347 GCF_000690835.1 Fulmarus glacialis | reverse complement strand
AGTGGGGGAAAGACCTTATGCCACGCAACAATATTTGGAAAACATTTTTTTAAAAAAAAAAAAACCCGGGGAAGACAAAACGAAACATCCGGGTTTTCTGTTAATAAGCTCTGTTAAATGATGAGCCTGACAGGGGTGTGCTGCACGGGATGGCCTTTCCTCACTGAAACAGAGACCAAGGGCTCGGACACCGAAGCAGGAATCAAAGGCAGATAGCCCTCGGTGCTGTTGGTAGAGTAGTGCTGTCTCCCCAGCTGTTCGAAATGCATAGAGAGGAAAGTACATATTCGCTCAGTAATGAATGGAGTTAAAGTATAAATAACGCAGCGGTGTTGCTCGAGCATAGGTCCAGCGCACACCAGGAATCGGGGAGGGATTCCTGCACCCGCAGGAGGCTTTGCTCCTGCAGCCGGAGCACGATTTTGGGGCAGCCTGGCTCCCCGGCTGAAGGAAAGAGGCTCTCCCTAAGCACGACGAGAGACACAAGTATGAGCAATTGCTTCCCAAGCGGAGACGATCATCTCTCTCTCGCGCTCAGTTTTACGAAAGGCTGGCCGTCCCTCCTGTGAGAGGCGGCTCCCGCACTGCCACGGCTGCCGCCGCCGAAAGCCTCTCACGCCGCGATTGTCAGCGCTGGAGTGCACTTAACCTCCCCCGAACAAAGCCAGCGCGGATCCAGGCAGGCTCTTCAGCAAGGGTCGCCTGTCCCCCAGTTCATGCAGTTGCCACCAAGCCACCAGGTAGCATGAATTATTACGTTGGGAACTTACCGCAGCCTTCATTTAATTAGTAAAATCAAAGATACCGAATCAAAGATACCACGCTTCCATTGCTCTGTCACATAATTTTTGAAAAGTGACTCTCACAAAGATAGTGGCAAATAAACATTTTAAAGTCGGAACACAAACCAGGTTATTGGCTTGTGAGATCGTTTTGATGCCTGAAGGCAGGGACCTGACCTGATTTGCTAAGTGGCTCCCGCTGCAGGTCGGGTCCACCCCGCTGCCAGCGCGTTTGTGAAAACCTGCACTCTCACCATGGTCTCCTTCTTCCCTTTGATGTCGGGAGCATTAATTTCCAAGCTGATTACTAGACCGGTGCAATTCCCTGTATGGCACATGGGCTGCTGCTACAGCCAGGAACAGCCGGCTCGGACCCTGCAAGGCCACGGCCGGGCAGGAGGGTGGGCAGCTGCCACGCTGCAAGCAGCTCTGGGGAGCGGGAGGCACAGCCCACCCCAAAAATGGGCTCTGCCTTCTGCAGCCTGGTCTGTGCTGGGGTAACCCAGCTGCTGGACCAGCCTCGGTGGGGCCACGGACCAAGCATTTTGGGTGCGGAGCAGCGGGGGACTGCGAGGAGCAGGCAAAGCTGAAGACAAAACCCCACCAGACCAGCTGGATGCGGCCACCCCTGCATCGCCCCGCTGGGGAGGGAGGGCACTGCCAGCCGCCGCGGGGTGACGGGGCCCAGGGCTTTCCGGAGCGATGGGCGGTTTGGAGGGCTTGAGTCTGGGGTGCTTTATAAAGCCCCTCAGGGATCGGACCCAGGGGGCAGGCGGCACTGGGGGCATCATGGGGGGACAGTGCCAGAGCCCACAGGAGTGGGAAACCTGGGCAGCCCATAAACAAAATCCCATTCAGCTCGAGGGAGAAACAGCTGGGGAAAACTAAGCCAAAACACATACAGTTTTTATCTGCCTGAGTGTTCGGGAAGGTGCGTTTGTTCCTGCAAATGGGTGTCCGCACGGGGGCAGGGACCGGCCACCGCTGAGGATGGGATGGGAGAGCCCCCACAGTGGATCCCTGCCCCAAAACACGCTGGCAATGCACCTAGCCATGAGCCGGGAGAGCAGAAATTGGGAAGGGGGCAGCCAAAAAGCCAGAGGTGCTGCTGAGGGGGCCACGGCGGCAGCTCCTGGGGCCAGAGGAGCCTTTGCAGCTGCGAGCGCTTTGGGGCAGACAAGAAATGCTGCTGTGATTTCTTAGCAGTGTCCTGGCAGCATCCACAGCTGAAACAGGGGACAAGGGGCTCCTCGTGTGGGACCTGGGCAAAGGCGTCGGAAGAGGAGAGGGCTGATGACCCGAAGTGTTTACAATTCCAACAACAACATGTAAAACCGCTAGCATTCAACAAATCTGGTTGATATCATTCCTTCCCCCTCAGGCAAGAAGAAAACCAGCTCTTTAAGATGGGACCCCTCTGCGCGGCCAAACATAACACCAGTTCTTGTGCAAAGCTTTGCAGGAAAAGATTAAAACATTCTGTTGTTTCCCAAGCCTGCTACAAGCCCCTTCCCCAAACGGGCCCGCCATGCCACACTGGTACTGGGCAGTGTGCTCGGAGCTCCTTGAGTGGATTTGGGGATGAGGGGAAGGGTGACGCAGGTGACCCCTCAGTCATCCCAAAAATTCAGCACAGGGGGGTTTCTGAGTGGTTCGGGGGCTGCATGGAGCTCCCTGGCATGCCACGAGCTGCCAGAGTGCACGGCGCAGGATTGAGATCAGGTAGGCACAGCCTACAATTTTGTCCTTATTTCTCATTCCCACACGGATGCCTCACCACAGCACTTCTCGGACCTTTCTGCAGAAAAATTCAGTTTTTAAAATATTTCAAGTCCCACTCTGGAAAATCCCATGTGCACCAGTAAATATGTGCTGGAACTCAGTGAGTTCAGGCTTTTCCCAGTCGTTGCGCACAAGACCTGCAGTATGAGACGGGCTAAGGGCAGGAGCTTTAATTGGCTGAAATTCAACCAAATGTGTAGGAGAAAATCTAACTAGACTGGTGACCATAGACCGGTAGCCTACAAATGCTCATATGCTTCAATTTCTTCATATCACCAGGCTCTCTGAGTAAAACCCGGTCCTTCCCGCATCGAAGGACAGAAGTGCCGGAGGACCGGCACGGCACGGAGGCGGCACCGGGCCAGCGGCGCAGAGCTGCGGGACGGCAGGGCTGCGCTGCGGGCAATGCCCTGCAGGACGGGCACACTTTTAAATGCCAGAGCAGCAGGTCAATCCCGCCGGTTTCCCACCCTCTCCACCCGTTTCTCTCTGCCTCCCTGGATAAAAGGGTGAGGGTGAGAAGTGGGTATGCCGGCCGGCCAGGCGCACGACCCCTCTGCCGGGGCACCGGTGCCCAGCGGGCAGGAGCCGGGGCTGTCTCCTTCCCCCTGCTTTCCCAGCGTTCGGCAGCGCAGGTCGCCAGAAACACGCCAAGGTGCCCTGCGCCCCTACCCTCTGCAGCGCTGGGGAAAATAATTTATCTTAGCGTTGCCAAGATTCAGATATCTACCGCCGGCTTGCCTGGCTGGTCGCCTCTGGAGGACAGCAGCCTGCGGGGCATTGTGGTCGGCTTTTGTGAATGGCAAGAAGTGCTTCGAGTCAATGGAAATAAAAGCATTGCGGGATCATTGGATGAGAAAGCCGGAGAAGCCCCATATTGTTCCTGAGTCCCTAAAACATCTCCCTGGATAACACAATCGTATTTAAGAATGAGAAATAGAGGGCAAAGATTATTTTGAAGTGCCAAATTAACAGACTCTTCACCTCCTGCATGGGGAAAACTTTCAAGGCTTCCAAGGATAAAGAAAAGGACCCAAGGACCCGAGCCACCTGCGATCTGCTGACACCACCGCTCCGCTGACGCCGGAGACCTTGAAGCGAATACGTAGGGACTCAACAACACCAGCGAGGGACGGGGATGCAGAATCCTTTCGCAAAACACCGAGGCACCATTGATTGCCAAGACAATGCCTGGAAAAGCTTCACGGCGGGTGGGAAATAATCGGGAGGCGCTGAGGGGTCCGTCCCTCCCAGCTCGCAGGGCCGGAGTGGGGCCAGGAGCTTCCCTAGGGCTTCAGCCCTCGGGCACATCGGTGAGGAGCTGGGGACAAGCAGAAATAGATGGAGAGCAGACACTAGCCGTGCGTGGCATAGAGCAGCTACCTGCTGTCCTCGCCGCAGAGGGGGAGGAGAGCGGCTGAGAAATCAAAGGGAGAAAGGCGGCTTCAAGACTGTGTAAGAGCTCAGCGGGGTAGACTGGCTATCTCCAAGCAAATATTGCTCGTGGATCTGAATAATTTAAGCCTGTAGGAAGATAGCTGGGAGGCTCACAGTGAATCCTCAGAGCCTCTAAAAGGGAAAGCAAAGAAGAGGCGTCAGTGAGGCAGCTTCAGAAAAAAAGGTTTGTCCCAAGAGAAAGGAGGTGTCAAAAAGGGATTGACAGGCTGCTTAAGTCTGAAGGAAGTAGCACCCCTAAGACAGGTACACGCAAAGGTAGTGCGAAAATTATCCAGCTTTTTAAGACTATTTAGTTGTTGTTGTTTAAATATCATCCTGTTATTGGTTTTTTATCGCAACAAGTTGTCCCAGGGATGTTTCTGACGTGGACGCCGTCCTGTCGCTCTCCAGCCCACAGGCAGATCTGGGCAGGTACCCAGAGACCCCAAACCTCGCTTCGTGCAGGGAGGAGACCTGGCCACAGCCAGCCACCGCGCAGGAGCCGGGCGAGACTGTCGCGATGAACTGAAAACCGCTGTATTTTTTGAATCAGGTTGTTCTTAAGTGGGTTTCCCGAGTGACAGGGAACAAGAGATGAATCGTCAGAGACCTTCATCTAGACAGACAACCAAAGCCACTGGTGCCTGCCTGCATGCGTGGGTGCCTACGCCAAACTCTCCAAAAACTCTGAGGCCGAGCGCTCTCCACCTCTGACCATGACACAGATCATTTCCAGCACACGCGGGCTGTGGGCTCTCAAAGCTGCTCATTTGCCCCGAAATTCATTCCCACTGACCTCAACAGGCATTCGACTAGGCAGCATTCAATATCGCCACTGCAACAGCCCCAGAAATCCCGCAGCTCATTGCCAAACGCTTTCAGACATGCCTCAGATATCTAGAGAGTCACTCAAACCCAACCAGAGCTCCTCAGCAGGTACCACTGGATTAATGTTTCCTCACATGAAATTTGGCCCTCGTACCAAACTCTGCAAATGGGAAAAACCTCAAGGGACAAGCACACGACTGCAAAACATGATGTTGAGCTTGCTGATACACATAGTGAGCTTGAGAAGAAGGTAAGGTGAAGTAACAGCGATAGAAAACAAAAACAAAATGAAGACGGGAGCAGGCTTGTTTCCATTGCTCAGTCCATTTTGGGCTTTTTTTTTTTTTTCTTCATGAAATAAATGACTTGGCCCCGCTGCTTGCCCGGTACAGAGAGTATCCGCAAGACTGGCCCTCGGTCAGATCCCAGCGTTTGCACACGCCGGTTTCCCACGTGCTGGCTGCGAGGGATGCGCAGCACCACAGCCCCAGGTCACGCGGTATCCGTACAGATAAGGACATAAACTATGGGAACTGCTGTGTTTGGGCCCGCAGCATCATCACGAAAGCTCCCCGTTTCCCCCAGTGCTCCTGTTTATCAAATAAAAATGCTTCTCCGACTTTCTGCCATTGGGCCCAGCGCATGTATGATTCTAGCTGGGGCGAAACAGCTAAAAAAAGTAGGAGCAGTCCCGCGCTGCAGTGGAGAACAACCCCGGGAGGTCATCTAGGGTCGGCGGCTACGTAGAAGCTTTTTTGTTGAGAGTGGAAGACGCGAGAGGTAAAGCTGTGGCTCAGAGGACGATGCCACGGGGCGTTAGCCGAAAGCTTGCGCTCTTTAGGGTGAACAGAAATAGGGCAGGATCCAAAGCCCTGAAGCCAGTGGGAAGAGTCCCTCTAATTCCAGTGGTCTATGAACCAGGCACATGTGGATTTGGCTGAAAAAATGTTTTATTTCATAGCGCTGTATAAGGGAGTCGCTCACAGCGAGCCCTTGATGGCAATGGAACTGAGGTTTTATGGGACAATGGCATTTCAGCTTAAGAGATGGAGTGCAAAGATCACCGTCAAGAGTGGGTTTGACAGACGCCATTTCACTAAACTAATTAGAAAAAGAAGGAATGCGGGAGAATGACAGCTGCCTCTTAAGATAACAGGAAACCTGTCTCTTTAAATGGGCTGGGGTTTTTCAATGCGGACCAGGCAGGGCTATAATCAGAGCAGCAGCGGGTCGGATTTAGGTTCAGTAAAGTATAATTCCATTGCAGGGACCATCCAAGAATACTTTGGCAAGCTCAAACATATTGAAATTGCCTTGGCTAGTGGCTTGCAAAATGGCTGTGGAAAGTCAAGATAATTAGAGCATTGTGGAGAGGAGAGAGAGTAAAATAAAGGGTAGAAGACAAAAAAAGACAAGCCAATAAAAAAAGGATTACAGACATGAGGAAAGTTTCAGAACAGAATAATTGAAGGAGAAAGGCGTACCCAGCAGATTGGAGTCGTGTCATTTGTACAGGAGGAAAAGGACAAGCACCGAGTAAAAACAGACCAACCTCCTAACAATTTGAGATTAATAAATGAATTTAAAAGCACCGAGAAAAACACAGCTGGGAGTTACATAGTGTTTCTGAATGGATTTAAATTAAAAATCAAAGAGGAAGCGCGAGAGAAGAAAGTCGTTGCTTTTGGAAGTAACATTTTGAGTTGATCCTGGCGTGTTTGGCCTGATTGCGGGTAGGACAAGCCAGGTAATAAAGTCAGTTACGTAAACTGCGAAGTCCTTCACTGAAGCAGCAACACCGTAGTCAATGTTAGCAGGGCTGAGCCCCGTTCAGCCAGGTGCTCGAACCTACGCCTGAACACTTGCATGGCACAGACCCATCAACCCCTGCAATTACACGCTTACGAACCCTGCTTAGTACCATGTCCTGTCTTACTGGAAACCTGAGATGGCTATACGTTGTAAAAAAGCCCAAGCCAACAGGAATTTTGCCAGCAACTACAGTGGGATGAGTTCTGCAGGCATCTATTTTATAAAAAAATAGATGCCGCGCTAAAACCGGTGCAGTGACGACACTCTCCCGGTGGTCCCTAGCTCCGGGGTTGTTCGTCCTCCCGTACGAAAGCAAACCACGCATCCACACTGTACTTCTATACACAGAAAGTTTGCTCTCAGCTCTGGTATGCGTTTGCCATTTACATTCTACTTTCATAATCCTGATTTCTACTTGCTATTCCTTTTGTGTTTAAATATCCAACAAAATGTATTTGCATAAGAGTTTGGGTCTACACAAACACAGTAACAGAGATGCTTCTCTCCCACACAAGCAAAATTATGCTTCTACATATTACTTACACATGTATACATAATTTATACGTATACTTACTATAAACACATACATGTATCTATAACCATCCTCGTGCAGTTCCGTTTTCCACAGAGGAAGCAACTTCGATGACTAATGAGTAACATTATCATCCATGTTGTCGCGA
>NW_009202586.1:0-948 GCF_000690835.1 Fulmarus glacialis | reverse complement strand
CGGTGTTTCCAATACCCCCCACGCCCCCCCAGCCCTGAGCAGGGGGGGCTGCCGGCGAGGCTGGTCACCATTCGACATGAAGCACAGCTTCCCGCAGAGGCCTGGCACCCCCCCGCCCCTCTGATCTGCCACCGACACGTTCCCTTTTCTGTCCTTCTACTGGGTAAGCAGCTCGGTTTTTTAAGGCTTGTGGGCCTGATCCTCAGCTTGCTGTAAGCTGACACAGCTGAACTGGGATGGAGCAGCGTCAGCAGATCGCTGGTAAACTTTGGGTCTCGCAGCCTGGTTTTGCTCACAGGCTGCCACAGATATTGCGGAGGGGGACGTCGGCATGTTCCTCCTTGTGTCAGCCTTCCCGGCAATTTGCACCACCGTCACAAGACTTTTATTCGCTATTATTTATTATAATAAAAATTATTATTAACCGTCACAGTAAAACAAGAGGATTTGTAAAGAAATTGCAAGTCAGGACTGATAATGTTCATTCACAAATGTGTCAGGCAGAGCACATTTCTGCAGGCAGGGACCTCTCACGCCTCCAGATACGAGGTAGCCACTTGTTTGCAGAGGTTCACTACCTTTTATTTCAACCTTGGCATTACAAAATTTCCCTCGCCTTCCTCTAAATCAGGTTGCTCTTGGCACGGGTGGGGGCAGGCTGCGAGATCGTTTTTTCGAGATCGGACAGACTGATGGTCCCTCCAGCTTGGAGATTTCTTTCTTCCTCTGGCCTTACTCTTGTTTTCTGCTCAAAGAGGAGGAGAGCACCAAACCAAAGAACTTCTCCCCAGACCGGCACCCCGTGCAGACATCCCACTGACGGGGGTCACTGCACGTAACGGCACAGTGGCACTGCGGGTTCTGTAGATGAGGACAACCTGTGTTCAGTGGCACGGCACAGCTAGCCTGAAAAAAGCTGTGAAAATCATCACCAATCGAAGCACAAAC
>NW_009202585.1:3657-5355 GCF_000690835.1 Fulmarus glacialis | reverse complement strand
CCCTCGTGAGCCAGCGCAGCCCCGGCGCCCCGGACAGTCCGTCACGCCGCAAGGAGTCGGGCAGCTCCGCGGCGGCCCCGCTGCCCGAGGAGGACTGCATGAGGCTGAACCCCTCCTTCCTGGGCATCGCCCTCAGCTCCCTGCTCGCCATCGACCTCTGGGCCTCCAAGCGCCTGGGCGTCTGCGCCGGGGAGGGCTCGGCCTGGGGCAGCGCACGCCCCCTCATGAAGGTCATCGAGGTTTCCGGGCACGGCATCCCCTGGCTGCTGGGTACCTTCTACGGGCTCTGCCAGAGCGACAGCTCAGCGGCCAGGGAGGTGCTGCTCAACCTGCTCTTCGGTGAGGCTGGGGGCTCACCAAGGGGCTCTGCAGGTGGGGGCTGGCTGGAGCTGAGGAGGGAGGATGGGGCAGAACTGAGTAAACCTCAGCCTCCTACAGCCCTGAGGGAGCCTGCTGATTTTGAGTAACTGGTGGAGGCTCATCTGAGGTGCCTCATACCAGAGTGAGTAACTCTGCAGCTGGAGAACATGGTGGCACGAGTATGTCTCATCTGTCACAGCTCCAACCACTCACCGGGAAACTCCCAACAGCTAAACTGGTCCTGCAGTTGCACAAAACTTTCAGGGAGCTGAACTCTCTTTTAGTTCTTCAGCTTATCAGAACAGCACATTCCAGGTGCAGCTGCCTAGTGTTGAGACACCAGCCCATTCCCTGAAAAGCTGCTCCGGCATACAGATGTCTGCACCCTTGGGCTCCCTGCAGGCAGCACCTGCACAGATTGATCTGTATCAGCCAGTGAGGAAACTTGGTTTAAAGCATGCATTTTAATTTTGTGTGGTGTAATATGCCCCCCACTAGCATCCTGTCCTATTAGGTATACATAGATTCTTCATTTTTGCTCATTTAGAAACTGTAGTAGCTCCCGAGCCACAGACCTTTTCATGTTCCTAGTTCTTACTCTTTTATTAAGTTGCAAATAATTGGTATCTCGCTCTTATTTGAATTTAAATTTGCTTGTTGGGAAAAATACAGTTTTGTGCATCTTTTTCATCTAGCAGCACATGTTAAATTACAGTCTCACAGCAGAGCTGTGGGAAGGGACCTGGAGGCCTCTGACCTAACCTCTGCTCTGAGGTGGTTTCCCAGCACTAGGCCCTTGTCTGGCCCTCAGTGCTCGGGGCCAGAGCCACCCATCTCTCTGGGGCCCTGCCCCAGGGTTGCAGCACCCACATGGGGAAGGAGCTTACCCTAATTTCCAAGTAGAATCCTCCAAACCGTATTAAAAAAAAAAAAGCAGTTGAACTAGATTTACATGTAGAAAAAAATATTTGTTTTTAAATGATTAACCAAAGAGAATGAACTGAAGTGACTGAAAGATTTGGTGGCCAAGTCCTGTTGCTGGCTGTGGCAGTCAGAGGGTGTGGCATTGCGCAAGGACTGCGTGCAGTAAGAGTGGAGATTGAAGATGTGCTTGTGCTGGATGAGCACCATGCTATTCCTACCTGGGCATTGTAGCCATGGGATACTGCCTTCTCTTAGCAGGTTTTGGTAGCCAAGTGCTTGTTTTCTTAGCTAATGGCTTTGGTTTGATTCTTGCCTTGTTTGGGGGGGAAGCCCTTCCTTTCTTGCTCACTCACTGTTACTGTCTCCTAGCATTGCTGCTGGATCTCGTGGTGGCGGCAGTGGTGGGGTGTCGAG
>NW_009202585.1:0-3646 GCF_000690835.1 Fulmarus glacialis | reverse complement strand
CGGCGGCGGCCCACTCACAACAAGATGGACATGTTTGTCACCATCTCGGTGGACAAGTACTCCTTTCCGTCGGGCCACGCCACCAGAGCAGCCTTGGTCTGCCGCTTCGTTCTGCACCACCTGGTGCTCGCCGTCCCACTGCGGGTCCTCGTGGTGCTCTGGGCTCTCATCGTCGGCGTTTCAAGGGTCATGCTGGGCAGGCACAACGTGACAGACGTGCTCTTCGGTTTGCTTCTGGGCTACGCACTGTACAGCGTGGTGGAGTACTGCTGGCTGTCCCCGCTCAGCGCGCCTGCGCTCTTTGCACTCTGGAGCCATTGATGGCTGGGTCCCTCCCAAAGGAGGCAGCATGCACCCCGTTTTCTAAGCGTGCGCAGGGAGGAGATACTGGGACTTGAACTCACATCTTAGACCCCATCTATCCAGCCAAGACTTAAACACTAGCGGTGCTGCAGGCTCCTGGGCCCGCACTTAGACATTTGGTGCTGTCCTGCCCTCCTAGTGGGCTGTCAGGCAGGGTGCGCCCTGGCCAAGCAGCTGCACTGACTGTTCTCCTGTGAAAAACCAGTCCCTGCAGAGCCCGGGGAGGGCTCAGCACATTCATCCGGCAGCTCACAGCTGATACTGTGAATCGGCATGCCCGTGCTGGGCACCTGTTGCATTAGCCCATGGTGTATGTGGTAGCTGTGGCTTTGCAGTGATTTCTCTGCAATTGCCCATGTGTCTGTATGCTGTAAATACACTGATCGTGTTGCTGTAATGAGCATGGCCTGCACAGCCTGCTCCATAATGTCTGCCTGGAGGGGACTCACTGGGGTCTATCCTCAGGTTTATAAAGAGCTCTGCCTTCCTAAGCAATGCATCTCTTCCCTGTTGCTCTTTATTTAAGCACTGCACTGAGGCCAGATCTCAACCAACAAGAACACAAGCACCTGGCTCCCAGTACCATGGGGAAAGGATGGTGCAACTGAGGGTTTAGTCCATCCATGCCATCTCTAAGGGAGTGGGTAACTGGAGAAGCAGCTCCCAGCAGCAGCCTGCTCCTGAAGCCCTTGTACAGAGCTTTACAGCTCCTTCCCCCCTCCACAGGATTTTCAGTCTCCCAGGGGGTACAGTGTATTCACAGCAATTCCTGTTTGTCAGTACATTACCAGTGCTGCTGACAGTGTACTGCAGAGTGAGCCCCTTCCCCATAGCCCTGGCTAGCAATACACCCTTGCCCAGGCTGCTGGGAGCTGAGCCTTACCTGCGCCTCCCGCAGCCAGGGGCCCTGGCTCCGCCAGCCACTGCCACAGCTCCCTGTGCTCCAGGCAGGCTGGCTCTCCTGCCCTGGCACTGTTGGTCCTGGCAGCCTGTTTTTCATAGAGGGATGCTTGTCCTTGGCAGCAGAGGACCATAAGGAGCCTCTGTAATGAGCCAGGACTGAGACTGAGCCAGAAAAAGCACAAGATCCACATACAACAGGAACCACAGCCAGGCAAGGAGCAAGGATTCTGGGCTGAGCTTAAATAGTGCTCCCAGCACGTGGGTGGGGGTGACTGGGCCCAGGTGAGGTTCATCGTGGCCATTAAGGCCTATTAGGGCACCCAGGCCCAGGAAAGCACAGATTAAGTCTTATTAAAACGAGTCAGTGTTTAAGTGTGCTGTTGCTCTGGGTGAAGTATGCAGGAGCAGCCTGAGGGCCGCTGGTACAAGCACCCTGTCTCTGTCTGTCAGTTACAGAGGGACTGAAGTGAAAGCACGTGACATGACAAGGTTCCCCCAAAGCTGAGCCATGACTTACCCGGCACCATGAGCCGGTGAAGCTACCCGCTGTGGGTTTGCACTCCAGTCTGGGACTTGTACAGCGATCAAAAAAAAAAATCCCCTGGGTTGCACTGCATGCCTGGCAGCCGGCTGGGCTGGTCCAGCACGTTCATGGTAGCACCCAGCCACCCCACCCCAACGCAGAGACGAGCTCTGCGGTGGCTGTGGAATCACGGGCAGGCAGCACGCTCCAGTGTGGTCAGGGTTAGGGGTGATCAGGGCTTGTTGAACTGTCCCAAAACATCTTAGCTCTACTTTTTCCCAAACATGGCGTGTTTTTCATCTGAGCAGTTCTTACAGTCGTTGGGGTCTTCCTCTTCAGGCCACGGAGGAGTACAGCAGCAACTCTGTGCATCTGTGGTCTGTTCCCACATGCGTGTGCGTGCCAAAATTTGCTCCCAGCTCACTTGCAGGACCCTCCACGAGCTGGTTGGTGGCACCCGCCATCACCAGTGCACAGCCCCGCTGAGTCACAGGCTGCCCTGCTGCCGCCCTTTCACCTCTGCTCTGCTTCTCTCCGCCAGCGAGACCTTTGGTCTCCTCTTTTGCTTGTCATTTGTCACCACTCCTCCAGTTGGTGCCAGCCCACTGATAGCAAGGAGGAGACTGGTGCTTTCTGCTCAGCTTGTCCCATGGCATCTCTGCCCGCTGCGGAAGCCCTGAGCAGACGTGTCTGCATGCACTGCCCACCACACTGTCCATCCTGCGTGCTTGCCAGGCATGGGGGACCATGGCTTTCCCGCGGACATCAACAAGCCGGTCTGGACTGAAATGCCATGGTTTGACCTTCGTGCACTCCCATGGTCTCCTGCGCCTGACGGTGCGGTTTGGCCGGGCCATGACCCCAAGCACAGCAGGGGCAAAGTCCAGGGCTGTGCAGCCTCTTGTAGCTGCCAAGGGAGAAGGGCAAATTCGAAGGCAACCTGCACAGAGGTTTCATAGCACGGCGTTGGGGTTGAGCGCTAGGAGAAATCCCCTGTACCTGTCGCCCTTGGGCAGTCCCTGCAGAGCTTGCAAAAGAGCCAGAAGCCAGCTGAGAGTGGAGCAGGGAGGGTAGCGCTGCCAGTGCTGCCTCCTCGCCGTATCCATACTGATTCCCCTGCCTCGTAAGAGATGCTTTTGATGCTTTTTGACAAGCAGACATGGAGTGTGGGTTGGCAGCTCGGCGCCTCTGCCCTGGGGCAGAGATCAGCCCTTGCCAACAGCGAGGGACAGAAAGAGCTTTATTACATTTACTGTGAACATACTATGAGTTTTAGAAGGTTAAAACCATTTCAGCTGCAGAGCTTGGCCCCTCGGTAGCCAGGTGTTTTGCTCAGCTCCCTGGACACAGGAGAGCAAATTTCCCCTGCAGTCCCCAGGGGCTGTCTGGCTGCAAGCACACTGGGACCCAGCAGCGTGCTCCTGAGCCGGCCGGTCTGTGCCTTGCACCGCCGGGGAGAGCCCTTTTCCTAACCAGCTCCACCGCCCTGGCACCAGTGACACCCCAGCAGTGCAGCGCTCCTTGCTCCGCTGGCTGCATGACTCCGATGGGCCAGGAGCGAGCTGCAGCTATAGGGACACTGTGCCAACATGCCCAGCCCAGGGGCACAGGGGATGTGGGCGATGAGGTGCTGGGTGCCACCAGAGCAGCTGGAGCCGCATCTGCCCCGGGTACCAGCATAAACAGGGGCGGGCTGATTCCTGATAATCCCATAGGTAAAAGTTCAGGGTGGTGTTTGTTTACGTGGCATGCATGCCACAGGGACTGGCTGCGTCTGTGTCTCTCCTGCAACCCCGTGTCCCCGACCATGTCCCCACATGAGGATTCCTGGTGAGGAGCATGTGTCAGCTCCTTACC
>NW_009202584.1:0-235 GCF_000690835.1 Fulmarus glacialis | reverse complement strand
TCCCCGTCTCTGTACCTGGTGTCCGAGGGGGTCTCTAGGGCAGTTGGTGACCCCCAGGAGAGACTCTCCCACCCCCAGTGTCCAAGGAAGGGGTCCCCAGGGCAGATGGTGGCACTGAAGGGGACCCCCATTTCCACCCTCGGTGCCCAAGGGCAATCCCTGGGGAGGTCAGAGACACCTGGGGGGGGATCCCCCACCCCTGGTACCCCATGGGGGGGCCCCAGGAACGGGGCAC
>NW_009202583.1:1855-2166 GCF_000690835.1 Fulmarus glacialis | reverse complement strand
TAAAAATATAACTAACATTGGGGGGAGTGATTTTTCTCCTAATATTTTTTTAAAATGTTTCTTTTTTTCTATCTATAAATACTTGTACAGTTGGAATATTAATATATAACTCCGGCGGAAGAGCTCAGCGCCAGGTGATGTTCACTTAAAAGACGTGTATTTTGTATTTAAGGGACTTTTGTTTTGTATCATATGCAACTGCAACAGATTGATTGACGTGGATGGGGGCTGCTCTTCCCATCCGTGGAATTAATCAAGGACTAACGCTATCTGCTGGCTGGCGAGGAAACCATCCTGCTGATTCTACAGCA
>NW_009202583.1:1506-1832 GCF_000690835.1 Fulmarus glacialis | reverse complement strand
GGAAACCTTCATGCTGATCCTCCAGCACAGGAGCATCCCCGAGCTGAGCCATGCGCTTTCTTGCGGGGCTGCGGGGCTGGAGGTCGTGCCTGGCAGGCTGGGGGACACGGGTGTCCTTGTGCCACCGGGGAGGCTCAAGCGCTGCTGGCCGGCAGTGTCAAGCTCTTGCGGGACTCGTGCAGCTCCAGCTGCTTGGTCTGCAAACAGCCCTTCACCTTCTCCTGGAAGGAGGCGGTGGTGATGGTGTAGAGGATGGGATTCAGGGCGCTATTGATGGGCAGGATGAAGATGACCACCCAGGAGGTGACGGTGCCTGTGCCAACAAG
>NW_009202583.1:273-1380 GCF_000690835.1 Fulmarus glacialis | reverse complement strand
TCACGACTGCTGCTCCCTGGGGAGAAGCAGGGGCCCAGGGACACCACTAATGCTGTCCATCTCCCCTTGCAGCCCATGCGTGGGTGAAGAGAGCTCCAAACTCAGCAGCACCTACATCGAGGGGTCCCCAACCCAGGGACTCATGGCGGGCAGCAGCCAGCGGTGGGCTCTGCTTCGGGGCCTTGCGGGGAGTGGGGGTTCACCTGGTATTTCCGCCTGCAGCAGGGAGAGCAGCTTGAGGAGGAAGATGGGTATCCAGCAGAGAGCATCAGTGAAGACGATGAAGAAGAACCGCTTTGCGATGGCGACTTCCTGGGAGCAGACGCCTCTCTCTGCTGTTTTGGACGCAGTGATGTGGATGGAGTAGAACATGCCGGAGTAAGCAAAGACAATGATGATGAAGGCTGCAAGATTCAAGCCTGGAGAGGAACAAATCTCGCTCTGAGCGTAGCCAAAGTGCAAACCTCATGAGCTGGGATCGGCAGCGTGGCCGGCAGCAGCAGGACAACTCCTGCTTTTATCGCTAGAGGGGGCAGAGACATCTCAGCAGCCCCGGTTAGTCCTGAATCCAGCCTTAGCCCAGCGATGCCCCTGGCCTTGGCCAGCTCTGGGGTGAGGCTGGGCACAGCACCAGGCTGGAGCAGGGACCCTCCCCAGCCCAGGACGGAGGGCAGAGCTGGCACCCCGGTCTTACAGGGTCCCAGGCAGCGCCCTGTAAAGGCAGACATCCCACTAACGGCGGCAATGCGGGCTGTCATGGCACCCTGGAGGGGAGGGCTGGGCTGAGCAGCCCCACTCCCACCAGGGAAGCCCATCCTGCCCCACACCGTCCCCATCCCCAGGTCCCAAGTCCCGAGGTGGCCTTACCCAGGTAGATGGTGGCGGAGTAGCCCCGGGCACTGGGCCGCTCGCCCAGGTCGGACTGCAGCGGGAAGCACACCCCGTTCCTCCCGTAGTAGTTCCCAAAGGACTCCTTACACCACAGGGGGATGATGCTGAGGGAGAAGCCCAGAAGCCAGATGGCCGCTAGCACCGAGATGGTCTGCTTCTTGCCAGCTCTGTGGTGGCTGAACGGGAAAACAATGGAGAAGTATTTCTCCAGGGTCA
>NW_009202583.1:0-218 GCF_000690835.1 Fulmarus glacialis | reverse complement strand
CAGGCTGCCCACCAGCTGGCACTGAAGGCTGCCCATCCAGCCCTGCGCGTGCTTGTTGTATTCGCCCGAGTACTTGAGGTCGAAGGCTCCGATGATGAAGAGGTAGATGCCCATCAGGCCATCTGCACCTGGGGGGGAGACAAGGTACAGTGAGAAAAAAGCACCAACGGGCAAATGTAGCCCTTTGCATTAATGCCACGGCCATACAACCATCATAG
>NW_009202582.1:0-20562 GCF_000690835.1 Fulmarus glacialis | reverse complement strand
CGTGCGGCCAGCACCACCACGCGGCCACAGCCGCCCCGGACCTCTGGACCACCAGCCCCAGCCGCATCCGCAGCAGGGCAGGGGGCAAGAGTCACGGGCACAGCGAGCCCACGAGCTGGCACAGGGAAGCGGGGTCCCCCCACTGAGACCCTCTGTCACCACTGCCGCAGCACAGGCACCTCAGGTTGTTGGAGCAGAGAGAGGTAGAACTGGGATGCAAGCGGGCTCGGGCTTTAATCTGGCGGGGTGCAATCCCAACGGGTGATCGCTGTCCTCTTCCTCCAGGCCCTGCCAGGGAAGTGGAAGGCACAGCCCCAGACTCACCTGCGGACTGGGAAATTAATTCAGTAGTATAGGCTTCGGAGGACAGCAGTCCTGTGGGCAGACTGCTCTCAGGTACAGGGGTGGTGGGAAGCACCGTGATTATTATTCCCTCGCTCCTGGCAAGCAACACAGGCCTGTATCCCAATTCATGGTGTGCTATTTGCAACTGCTTAGCAGGGCTATCAAGCATCAAACATCCTCCCTCAGCTGTACTATGACAGGCAGAGCAGAGGGGAAAATACACTGCGTTTCATTCACTGCAGTCTGTCATGGTTTAACCTCAGCCAGCAACTGAGCCCCACACAGCCACTCGCTCACTCCCCCCCCAGTGGGATGTGGGGCGGAAGCGGAAGAGTAAAAGTGAGAAAACTCGTGGGTTCAGATAAAGACAGTTTAATAGGCAAAGCAAAAGCCACATGCACAAGCAAAGCAAACCAAGGAATTCATTCACTACTTCCCATCGGCAGGCAGGTGTTCAGCCATCCCCAGGAAAGCAGGGCTCCATCAAGCGTAACGGCTACTTGGGAAGATAAAATGCCATCACTCCGAACGTCCCCGCTTTCCTTCTTCTTCCCCCAGCTTTATATGCTGAGCATGACGTCATACGGTATGGAATATGCCTTTGGTCAGCTGGGGTCAGCTGTCCCGGCTGTGCCTCCTCCCAAATTCTTGGCACTAGCCTGCTCGCTGGTGGGGTGGTGTGAGAAGCAGGAAAGGCCTTGACTCTGTGTAAGCACTGCTCAGCAGTAACGAAAACATCCCTGTGTTATCAACACTGTTTTCAGCACAAATCCAAAACGTAGCCCCATACTAGCTACTATGAAGAAAGTTAACTCTATCCCAGCCAAAACCAGCACACAGTCTAAAGCAGTCCCCGAGAAAAAAGCAGTGTGTAGAACAAGTAGACCAGCACATAAAAGAGCAAAGCACAAGGCTGGGAGCAGGGCTCCTAGGTAGTCTGGTAATATAAGTAGTAGAAGTATATATATAAGCAGTTGCTTCAGAAATAGCACTTGCTTATGCTAGATGAATACCAATCCTAGCACTGTGGTACTAATATCACTTCTGGGGCTCACTAGCACTGGCACCTGTGAAAAATAAGACTTCCCTTTTCTCTGGCCACATTCTGGAATAACATCTCTTGTCTCCCTAGTTGTGACATTAACACTGATATCATCTCAGGACCTTATTCAGGCCTGCAGAAGGTCTACTCCAGATCCCACGTAAGGGTAGACAGAACCCCAAGACTGGCCTTTATGTTCACAGCACCATTCTTCAAAACAAACAAAAAAATCCACACAACACCTTTAGGTTTTTTATTTCTGAATAATTTTTTTATTTTATTTTCTTAGAAATTAGAAAGAAACTCTCTCCAGGAGAGCAAGGAAAAAAAACAACCCTGAAATACTTCCAAGCAATTTTGTTCCACATAAACACAAGCAAAGTTACATATTTCATTCACATGCATGTACAAAAATATTTTGAGTAAAACATCCTTCACACATAACATGTGCATTAGTCTCAGAATTGAGCACATAATCAGATTGGCCTCACCTACCCTACCTAATCTTAATTTTCCTGTTTTCTTTTTAAATTGTAAATTTCTACACAGGAAATAATCTCTTTTTCTGCACAGCACTATGCATATTCAAGGTAGCATGGATGGTCTTGGAATTAAATCAGTAAGTAGCACAGTCTGACATACGTTGTTACACAGCCATTTATACAGTGAACTTTGTTGGATATCAGGCAGAACTCTTCAAAAGGAATAAAAAGGTATTGCTAGAGGGAAAAAGGAATATGATACACACTGTGCTCTCAACTACAATCCTGTATGATTCCCATGCAAAACACTTCAAAAGCCAAGTAATTCACAGATCTTGCTCTCCAAATTGGTATCAAAGTTCCCACCAATTTCAGTCATGGCAAAATAAATCACTAAAGACATCAACGCTACTGGACATGGACGTGGTCAATACTCAATATTCCAATTTTCCATCCCCTCACCTTTGGAAAGAGAAGGGAGAAAGATGAAAGAACCAACAAAACTGCAGACCACTGAAGCAGGTGGGTTGGCAGAGCGCTTTACCAGCAACCAGCAAAAAACGACAACTGCGAGAGCAGAGCTTCATTCCAACCCACTGCATAATCTCACTGTGGCTTAAAATTTGGGGATTACCTGGTCAATGAACTCCTCACTAGTTGCCCAAGGCTGCATTAACACCTAGCAAAATCTTACCTGATTCATCAAAAGAGCGTATTGTCTGTATCTGACTTTGTGAGCTGGATTTGAAATTTCACTATTTCATGCATGATGAACACCACTGTAAATCTAAGGACTGTAAACATTCAGAGGGGGGGAAGGGCTCACCCAGAAGGTAAAGCTTCCACGTGCATAAAAGGAAATGTCAAGCACAGAAATGTCAGAAGCAACACTTAGCACAATGGGGGAACAGGAGGTACAGATTTTACTCTGCCATCATTTTTAAATGTACAAACGATGCCGATGCATTTCTCATCTCTGCATAAACAGGCATCCCAAAGAGAATCAATAACACTTCTCTCTTACACTGCAACGACACAGCTGAATCAAAGGAGGGTGAATTTCCACTGTATTTAAATATACTTGAAGCACTCAGGCCCGGCTTGTTGCAGAGTGTCTGTTACAGGGTGAAATGGGTGTGGAAAAGGCATGTGAAATAAAAAAATGCAATTAAAAATAAGACAGAACATGAGCAATATAAAGAAAGAACTTAAGACTGACGCTTAGGAGGTTTAATCAAAGCCCTGGAGAACACTAGATTTTCATTTTAGCCCATTTGAAATCTTGCAAATGAGCAAGCGATGCTGGCAGCAGTCACTCTATCCTCTAGCTCGTGAAAATAGCGCAAGGGATTTGCATAGGTGCCCCAGCCTCAAGAATACTTTACTAAAACAGTTTGGCAAAGCATCTATGGAGAAAGGCCCAATGACAGTATCGAAGACACAAGGGCCAAATCAGGCTGAGCCTCGAGGCCCCAGCCTAGCACATTCTGTGTGTTGCGGAGAACACTGGATCTGCTGGTTTGGGTAAGATGGGCAGTCTGCTTTTAGCCCCGTACTATCATTTGAACGGCAAGCTCTACTAAATGTGCAGAAAAGAAAAAGCACTGGCCCAGCAAGAGGAAGTCTCCTCTGATTCCCATACAGGAAGGGCTAAAGTCAGGTCATTTAACTCAGACATTGATGGTGTGAATGTCTTCGGCTGAGGTAGTCAAGTTGAACTCACTTTATGGGCACACAAAGGAAAACCAGACATTTCTAAAAATGCCATTCATCTGACCTGCTTTATACTTCTGCTTCAAGGGCAGATGAACAGTGACCTAAGAACGACTATTTCTCTTCAGCTGCAAATGGGGCCCAGAGGAAGAAATTTAAATGCAGACATCTAAACCTGAGTGAGAAGATACCACCCCAAATGCCTTCCTTGTACCTGGGCAGTTGAACAGCACAGTTGTGCTGTACTTCTTCATGATAAGCAATTTTGCTTAAAACCAGTATCATATAGGTCTGTAACATTTCAGTGTCCATCTAAGCATTCTCCAGCTGGCAACAGTCCCACTGAAATGGAAAAAAGCTCACAATTCTCACAAAACACTCTGAATGATCACAGTGCCTTTTTTGGATAGTAACTAAATCTCAGGCACACTTCTAAGAGGCAAATACTACTATTCTTTTTTTACAGCTGAGAAAACAGGGATGTTGCAGCTTGCCTAATGGTGACTCAGAGGGAATCAAAATAAAGATTTCCTGATACACTGGTACGCTCTTCTACTACTGACTAGACTTCAAATAGCTAGAATTTACCCCTCAGGAGAAACCTTTAAAACTGTGATGGACAATTTTATCTCCAATGTCCATAAAAGCCTGTGGTCACACATTCTTATTAGACATTGAGGAATTTTATGTTTGGCTTCCACTTCTATAAAGTGGAAGAGAAATACAGTTAGGAAAAAAGAATCAAGGCTAGGCATGTTATACAGAAACAAAAATACTATGCTTGGAGCTCATTCTTTCAAAAGATAAACTTGCAATTGCAAGGACAAATGGGAGGTTTGGTAAATCTCCCTCAAACATCCCAATGGGTTACAGGTATAAAGCCAGTTTAAGTGGCTGTTCATTCTTGATTCATGTTCATTGTAGCTTTTTTGAGAGAGATACTCACTGAATCAAGTTAAAGACTGAGTTGATCAACTGAGGATTGTGCAGAACCAAAAAAATGCCATCAGTCAGCTGAGCCATAAAAGCAAGCAGCAAAACAAATTCTGTTTCAGACTAAAGTTGTCAAGATAACTTTGAATACAAAACCTCAGCCAGCCTGAAGTTGCTGCACTCAATCCAATGAGAGCAAAGGAAAAGTTTGCATTGCCAGTACTGGCTCACACCAATAGTAAAAGCTGCTTCATTCTTTCCAGAAAACCACATCAACTTCCCTGACCCGATGATCAAGAAATCAACTAGGGAAGAAGCTCTGCTGGACTTATTTCTAACAAGGAAGAATTGGTGGAGAATGTGAAGGTCTTGGCTGCAGCAGACATGGAACTGTGGCATTTAAAATCCTGATTAACGTGTACAAGACAGAGTCCTTGACCTTTAGGACAACATATTTTGGTTTATTCAAGGAACGTCTTGGCAGGATCTCATGAGGGACTGCCCTGGCCTCCCAAAGGGGCCCAAGTGTGCTGCCTTATCTTCAAAGACAGCTTTCTCAAAGTAGAACAGTCTATTCTGACAAGCAGAAAGTAAAGCAGGCATGACAGAAGACCAGCACAGATGATCAAGGAACTCCTGACTGAGCTCAAACACAAAAGGAAAAAGTATGCAGAGGTGGAAGTGAAGATGGGCTGGCCAGCAGGGTATAGAGACACAGCCCAAGCATGCAGGGACAGTTAGGAAAGCCAAAGCTCAACTGGAGTTGAAACTGGTAAGAAATGTGAAGAAGGGCTTCTTTAAGTACACTGGAAGAAAAAGAAAGGTTAAAGAAAACATGGGTTTACTGTTCAACAATGCAGGCAATCTGGTGACAAAGGATGCTCTTTGTACCTTGAGGCTGATGTACTCAACACCTTTTTTGCCTGTTTTCACTGATAAGGTCTGCCTTCAGGCCTGCCAGGTCCCTGGGTCTTCTAGCAGAGTGTGTGGGAATAAAGCATTACCTACAGTAGAGGAAGATCGAGTTAGCAAGAACTTAAGCCAATTGGACATTCGTAAGTCCATGGAACCAGACAGAATGCATCTGAAGGCACTGAAGGAGCTGGCTGATGGCACTGTGAGGCCACTCTACAGCATCTTTGCTAGGTCATCATAATCATCAGCGATGGCTCCCCAGCCAGTGAAATACCCTGACTTAAGACTGTCTTGTTGCCTGTAACAGTCAGCAAGTGTGTAGCCAGCACATAGAGGGAAATTATTATTTCTCTCTATTCAGCACTTGTGAGACTGTATCTGGAGGACTGCATCCACTTTTGTGCTCCCCCTTACCAGAAGGGCACTGCAGCAATTTCAGTGGAAGGCCACAAAGCTGATTAGGGGGCTGGAGCACAGGACGTACAAGGAGAAGCTCAGGGAGCTCGGTTTCTTCACACTAGGAAAAGAAAAGGCTAAAGAGAGATCTCATTGTATACAACCACTTAATGGGCGGGTTAGAGAAGACAGTCAGACTCTTCTCGGAGATGGAATGAGAGGCAATGAACACAAGTTGGTACATGGGAAATTCCGACTAGATGCAAGAACATATTTTTTCTTACTATGAGGGTAGTCAAATATGGGAAAACGTTGCCCAAAGAGGTTTGGCATCACCATCCTTTGAGATACTCAAAACTCAAATGGACAAGGCCCTGAGCAACCTGCTCTAATTGGCTGTGCTTCAAGCAGGGGGCTGGACTAGAATGTCAAGAGGTCCCTTCAACCCAAATTATTCAATGATTCTATAGCTTAGCAGATCTCCTCACAACTACTTTCCACTGGTAACTTCCTCATTAATCTGCCAAAGCCAGCCATGCCACCACCAAATGTATAGGATGATCTTCAATCTTGTGAGTCAGGATGGAGTACAGAAGCCAGCAAAGAGGGGAGCTGAAGTGCACTACACACCAAACCTCTCATAATAATTTTATGAAAGGGCCCTTATACACCAGGGCCAGCCCTGTTTATGAATCATAGCCATCACAGTACTCTCTTAGTTTGTTTCAAGTCTATTACATACCACTAGGACTAAATAAGAAGACTGTCTTTTTTCACATCTTCTTCATCTTTTTCTTGCAGCGCTGGTTGAAGACAGGCGAGGATCCCATGAGACTGTCAGCAGAATGAGAACCGTAACTGCTCTCAGAGCCATTGGGGCTCTGTGGCATCCCAGCTTCACTCATGCCTGACATCGGTTCCTCAAAGACGTCGCTGCCTAGGACCCCATGGCCATGTACATTAGCCTCCTCATTTTCCTGTGGCTCCATTTTCACCTGTGCCAAGTTCCAGAGTGGGGAAGCATTCACCTCAGCCCCTAGAGAAAGAAAAAGCACACAGTAGTAACTGAGTGAAAAGACAAATTGCAAACAACATGCAGATGCAAGGGACAGCAGCACTGCTAAAGAAGGAGCAAAAGCAAAGCTACAGGTGAACTAGGCTGGGGGGGAAACAAACAAAACACACCAAACTGCAAAACAATAAATAAAAAAATCTGTTGGCTTTTTTTTTTAATAGCCCAGTAATTGCTGCTTTAAAAAATACCATGCTATCCTTTCACAGCAATCCTCCACGTGGTTTTCTCTATGAGAAACAACAACTTAAAGAGCCTACAACACTCTCCAGAAGAGAGCCTACATCACTCTCCAGAAGAAGTGTCTCAGCAGCAATGAGTCCACCAACAGCCCATGGACTAGACCCTGCATAAGCAGGACTTAAGAGGCAGTCCAGAAGTCATTCATGATGATGAGGTCCTTGCAACATCCTCTAAGCTGTCAGACATACTGGACTTCTGCAGGGCAGGTGAAGTGAGAGGGCAGAGGAGTAGGTAGATGAACAGTCTCAAATACCACTTTCAGCACTGAAATGCAGGGACATCAGAGCTGCAGTCAGCCACCCAACTGCCTGCCTCCTTGTACTCAACACCCACAGGTCTTATCCCATCCTTCAGCAGAACGGAAAGAAACCCTCTTGGCTCAACCTCGCAGACACCCTGCTGGGAAACAGCTCCACCTCCCCCCCCCCCTTTTTTTTTTAAAAACTTTTACACTAGTGCGCAATCTAAGCAGATTGAGGATTTTCTGTACAAGATTACGAAACCATATTTCTTGATAACAGGAAATGTTTTTCTCCCCAAGAGCCGTAATTATAAATTGCATTATTTCTGCTTATTCACAATTTTAAGAGAGACAAAAATCCTATTAAAAATACACTAATTGGGCTCCTTGCTGAAACGGGCATAAACAGCCCAGAACTGAACAAAGCCTGAAATCTTCTCACCTTTAAATCTGGTCCCTCTTGTGTGGGGTTAAATTCACATGGAAAATAAAAAAAAAAACCTAGGAAACCAGTTTTAATAAGTTTGCCAAACCTTGTGTCTCAAGGAGCTTGGCTACAGTTTGAAAGCACAACCAAACCTCTTGTACGGAGCCAAACCTACTACCATTCCCTATTATCAATATACTACTAACAATAGTCCGCTATTACTAGCAATTACACAGAGAACACATCTTCCACCACACGTTTGTACTGAGAATTCTCCCTTACGAAGAAGTCAGGAATCTTTTCCAGAGAACAGCTTAGCCCAAACCAGGGTTTAGGAGACCTTTGTGGTAACACAGCCTACGTTAGCTTAGCAGTTAGAGAGCAAGCCAGAATTAAAGTGCTTGCTGGTGTCCAGTTGCCTTAATGAAAAGTCCTTTTTGTGTTATTTATAAGTAAACGTATTCGTCTCAACAACAATGGACACATCATTAAAACACTATCTGTTCCACAGAGTTGCAGCTACAGACTACACAATAATCAAAGATGCTTACTAAACTTAACTGCATCTTTCTTTCATCAATTGCTCTTCATTGCTCAGCCTTATTCCTTTCAGCTCTATCACCTGTCATTGAGAGAGTCACTAATGACTAGAAGTACTTAAGCATCGACACAGGATGTTTCATCTTCAAAGCACTTTAACATCAAAGTACTTTACAAATGAGCTAATCCTCGTGTTATCCTGCTGGGTGGAGGAACAAGGTCCCCAATTTTGCCTCCATTTCCCCAACTGCAATGAAATTAAGTAGCTAGCCCACAACCGCAACATCAAGCATAAGCAGAAACACAAGCAGAACACGGAAGGCTGTGACGAGAGTTTTGCCCTCAGACACTGAAGCCTTGCTGCCCTCTCTACGGGCCTCACACTTGTATTTTCGAGATGGTGGTGTCCTAATTGCAGCAGCTTTTTCTTGTTCCTTATGATATTACGCTCTCCAGCCTGCCCAGCTCTAGTCTGGGACTTCTTACAGTGATGAGATTTCCAAAGGCCCTTATGAAGTGAAGAGGGATTTTCAGGGAGGAACACAGCACTTGTATTCTTAATTAGAAAACATCAATTCAGTATCAGAGAGGCAAGAGGCATTTAATATACAGCTAGCATGCTAACCTCTGGGTCTCAAGTGGTAGATGCTAATACAAAGCTTTCCACATGAATCACTCGCAACCCCAGATGGGCCAGAGGAGTCTGCTGTTCCCTCTCCCACAAAAATGCGAGCACTTCACATTTCAGAGGTACTATGGAAAACAATATGAGCTTCCAGAAAAACATCAGATGGATTTCTGCTTTTTTAAAACTCGGCAGAATGTGCCATTTAAAAAAAAAAAAAAAAAACTAATGGACTCAGGGGTATACTCTAACCTCACTATATATGCTACTTAGTTTAGAGTTAACAGGAGGACAGGCTTCATTGGTTTTTAATCAGATTTTTAAGTGAAACAGTTATTATTGCAGGGATTTCCAGAGTTCAGAAGGTTCTATTCAAAAATCAAAACTGGCTTTCTTTGGGAGAAGAATGTCTTCTTCATCTTCCAGAAAATTTAGCACTACTAAGCGGCGCACAGTACAAAACTTGTATATAGATATAGGAAAGGCACAGCAGTAGCAGATTCTCTCATGCTGGCCACCAGTGTGCTTCAGTGCTAACATCAAGGGATGACACTTTGAGGAAAAGACTGCAGTCTCCATAACCCACTACTTCACTCACCATTTCACTTTCCACGGCCTCAGCTAACTACAGCAGGCTTTAGGGTAGAGATGCTAAAATAGGAGAGACTCCCACAAGCCCATTTCACATAAGTCACTGATAAGGTTTCATAAAACAAAGATTGTCACTACCATGGTGACTTCTGAATATGGAGGACTGCACCAAGTATCATCAGTATTTCCGTAACTCATTCAGTGCCTAAACTATATAGGGTCTTGACTTTACTCCAGTCACAAGGAACATGGCCTTCA
This sequence comes from Fulmarus glacialis, assembly GCF_000690835.1. Lineage (NCBI taxonomy): Eukaryota > Metazoa > Chordata > Aves > Procellariiformes > Procellariidae > Fulmarus > Fulmarus glacialis. Next base: position 10,739 of record NW_009202582.1, on the reverse strand, counting down.
ACTTTTCAGTAACGTGAATCTCTGGACAAGAATTGAAAACTACCCAGGGGGGAAAAAAAAAAAGGAAAAAAAAAAATCCAGTACTCTCCTTACTAGAAATAAAGATAAGATTCTAGTCTCTTTTAAACTAAAATATATACATACATATAAACACAAAACTTATTTTTGTCTTTGTTAAATTAGACTGGAAAAAAAACCCTGGTACTCACATCTGCAGCAAATACCCTAGTTCAAAAAACAAAAATAAAGGCCTTGGACCACCTCTGTAGAAAAACAACCTACCTCACACCAATAACAAAGCCAAAAAGAAACATCATATAAAGTATTTTGTGTTGTACAGGGTCCACGAATGGAGTAAATATTTAACAAATCCCAGTAATTGATAACTTTGATTCTTTGGTTTTGTATTTAGAAAGCAAATATGGGTTTCCCTCCCATCCAAATCTTTTTACTAAAACCTAAAAATTTCTTCTCCCTCTCCTTCCTCACATTGGGATCTGCTATTAAAAATGGAAACAAGGTCACATGGAACTGCTGATGGACTGTTTCCAGGAATAGCAAGAAACCCCTACCTGAAGCCTGCGGGGAAGCTTCCACTTCCAAGTTGGCAGAGAAGCGCTCGCTTTGAGCTCCAAGCACTCCAACGGGCAAAGACTGGTCACCAGAAGCCAGGTCTCCTTCCAGCTCCTCACTTATGGGGAAAGTAATATCACTAACAGGTTCCTCCTTAATCTTCACAGGCTTTGTGTCTTCCGCTGCCTTTTCAGGGTTGACAATCTTCTCATACTCTTCAGAGAGCTGCTTGCTAACCTGTCAAAGATCAGTGGGAGTGAAAAAGAGGCCAGAAAGGTCAGAGTGACTTCAGAGACTCTGATGGCAATTACACTGCAGTGCGCTCTGTTCCCAGAATATTATTAACATCTGACTTGAATGAACAAGTAAACAGGTTACCCGCTACACAGGAAAGATTTTTCCCCTTTACCTTCTGTCCTGTAACAAGGGACTTTAATAAGAGGTTTAATCCATTAACACATCTGCTTGATAAATACGAGCACCTTTATTTCACAGACAGAGATGATGAGGCCCGAAAATTTAAACAGAGCACGAAACAAAAGCAAAGTGTCTCAGTCTTACTCTTTGGTTTTACCTCTAAGACCATCCCCCATCCGCCTGTAACAAATTTACTCCAGCATTAAAAAAACAAGCAGCTCAGATATTCATCAGCTTTGTAGTCACCACTGGGCGAAGCCTGGGTACCTTCTGTCAGATTCACAGCAAAAAACACAGAAGTTTTCTCCAGTCAGAGAAGTGAAACAAATACAGGAATGAGATTTAGAACTACCCTGTACTTCTAGAAACTTAACAACTGTAAGCAATTAATTAAAACTTTCAGATTTCATCTGCTTCTAACAAATGCTTGTTTATACCACTGAACCCCAACTGTGAACTGTGCTCAGGAAAAGCCCAAGGCTTTTTAACAGCAGAAGCAAGAAGGAAAAAGAATAGCAAAGCCTATTTCCCCCTTCTAGATATACTTCCAAATACAGAGGCTACTCTGGACCTCAGCCCTGCATAAAGGACAGAACAAATAAGACAATGACCAGCTGCAGGATGAAAGTGAACTGCATCAGCAGAATGATGCAGAAAATCAAAATTCCAAAAGGAGACAACATCTGAACAAAAATATTTGAACAAAAATGAACAGAACTGATTTTCTGAACAAAAATGTTTTTAATGAAGACAGAGCTTGATGATGTTATTTTTATGCACAAACCTCAGAGGCCATCCCAATTTACATACTACATGCACTTACAGGTGTCTCTGATTTATACTGCCTCTGTAAGCCACAAGGTGCAAACCCTGGGAAAAGGAGCGCAAGGTAGCTGCTCCAAGATGAGTCAACTGGCACTCAGGAAACATGACAAGGAGGAAGGGATGGCAGGTTTTGCCTTTGGTGACAGGCTACCTACTTGATTCAAGTCTTGGTTTTTGATGAGTAGGAGTAAAATTCCCACTTCAAATCCTTGCATTTCTCTAAGTCCACAACAGGCAGTCTTATATCATTCAAATAAAATGCATATGTTTAATTTCGAAGAATACCTGGACCAAGAGAAACCATACCCTTATTCTTACAACCTATATTTATATGATACCTCTTATTCCAAGGAATTTAACAATTCCTCTTCCTTCTCCACAGAAGCACAGTCCCCTCGACAGTGGAAGGTAGCACCTGTGTGACAACTCAGATCAGCACAATACTACCCTACACTCCTAAAGCTTAAGCAAGTCACCCCTTGCTGAAGTGAACACAAGCCACTGTACAGCCTAGTAAATTTTGGTTGTCTGCTTACTTGTTTTCTGAAATGGTAAGCAGCCAAATATCCCATTAAAGCAGAAAATTCAGTTAACCAGTCAGTACTGATTTTACCTCTACTTGATAGTTTTGTCTGGGCCATTGAAGAGCTGGGGGCCTCCTCTCATACCAGACAAACCATCAGCAGACCATTCTTAGCCTCAGTAGGGACACAAATAAGGGCTCTGTCTTCCAGTCAAAAAAACGCTGTTTTGCTTTTCCTTGATGACTCCCCTCCACACCCAAGAGGTTTTCTAATCAGATTTTACCTCAGTAAGAACCAGGACTTGCTACAGGAATAAGCAATTGTACTGGGGGTACATTTCTTCTCACCTGAAGCATGTAGCTGTGATAATCCTTAATGCGGTGTTGCCAGAACTTCTGCAGCGAGAGCACACTGCCAATGCCCACTTCATGGAAGACCTGCTCCATGACATCAGGGAAAGGGGTGTGCCCAAGTCGAGCTTCTCGATCCACAGCAAAGCGCAGTAGTTTGGTGAACTTCAAACAGTACTCGTGGGCGATGTCTGTCAGGGTCTCCAGGACACTCTCATTGGCACACTCAAAGCCTGTGTGAGCCAGGATGGTGGCCATTGACTGGTAGAGAAGCTGCCGACAGGAGGACCAACTCAGCTCAGTCACTGGCTCCCCTTTTCCTCTAAAAACCAGAAAAGACAAAAATAGCACACCTCCAAAAACTGAAAGGAATGTATCAGTTGAAGAGATATTGTCAATAATAAGGTGATGTACAAAGGGAAAGCAGATTGTTTTGGGTTCTCCACAGTTTCTCTATTACATATGAACACCACCCAGTAAGGGTTTATCTGCTTTCCTTCTTCCCTTCCCTCCAAATCAGCACTGCCAATTCTCATTTTCCCTTCTAATGCCGCAAGATTCCTTGGGTGATTCATGAATGTGGGATGAAAATCTTCCGAACCCTTAAGTAACTCCTTTCCCACCCAAGAGCTTTTCTCCTGGAGATGTGAATTAAATGGGACCTTGACACAAACAAAAAAAGGCATTTTAAATAACATGAATGCAAGTCATTCCCCCTCTCAGTTAATTACATTTCTTTTCCTTATGATGTCTGATGTCACAGGCCTAACAGTCAGATACAAAGGCTTCTGGGATAGACAAGATCTGAACTGAGTATGCAAAAGACACACATAAAAAGCAAGAAACAGGATACACATACATTTCATAAAGGTACACTGTAGCCAAAAAGACCATTTCCCTGCCCTCGTTTCCAGTGGTCACTAAGCATGACACTGAAAGAAGAATCCCCGTATGAAACCTAAGAAGTGAACACCAGGCCCTGGGAGGGAGGCCTGGAGAGGTTCTGCTGTAGAGCAGCATTCCCTGGCCTTGCGTTTGAGACCTCTCTTCTCGGTGTTGCTAAGCGGGAAGGAGTGACCACGCAGGATGGAGGAGATGGAGAACAACTGATATGAGCACTTCAAACATCATTCATTTACAGTCAGGCAACTGAATTTTTCATCAAGATGAGTTAACAAATAGAAATTCCACATACGAAAAGGAGAAGATGAGATAAGGCAAGGCCTCTGAAAGGTAAACATATTTCTACCAGATTTCTCAACTCACAATTAAATGCATGCGATGTATTTGCCCATATCAGTAACATGGCCTTCAAATGCTGATGTCAAAAAATCAAATTTCCTTTCTGCTAAGTATGGTATTTATATACTTTTTTACAATTCATTCAGCACCAATGGCAGAATTAAGGTAACAATTTCACCCTTCATCTGTTTCCGATCAATTTCTCCATCTTCTGCAGCCCACCCTGCAGTTCACCTCACTCTCACCCTGCATTACTTGAGTTTCTTTCCAGTAACAAGACCTGATTAAACAGTACATAGACAGCATCGGTGCCATGATAAAATTCTCACTACTCTCTCTCTCTTCAACGAGTGCACGAGGTCCCCTTCAGTCTCACTGAGACGCTGGGTCGCAGAGCCTCAGCTCCCCCTGATCCTCAGAACTGACCCATCAAAAACCACTGAAACACAGCAGTAAAAAAAGATAACATTTCAGGGGAGTGAAAATGGAAGGTTAAACTTAGAGCTACCAGGTCCAAAATCATTCATTTTGAAGAACACCAGCTCAGCACTTTCTGATTATTCAAATAAAGGGGGGGATCACACTATATTAAGAGCTGCAGATGATGATATTTCTAAGTGGATATTAAGAACAGCATGTGGCTCTCAGGTCATGGATTCATCCCAGTTACTAATTGCTGGAAAATTACTCACATCCCAATTCCTACCCAATTATGTAACTACTTTGTAAAGAAGACAGCAGGCGCTCTGACAAGATGAATTAAAAGATCATCAGTTCCCTTATAAACCAAGTGTCACCCATACTGTTTTTACATCTCCCTCACTTCCCCCTCCACCTCCCAGCAACAGATTTCTGAAGTTCATAAACAGCCACATGTCTCATACACCAGTGGGACCAGGAGGTTACAACAGAAAAAAACAACCATTGACCAAAACCAACCAGAAAATAACCATCAAAATTTATGCCTATAAAAAACACATATAAAGGACATACCTAGCTGTCCAGCAGCCATCAGCTGAGAGCATCTTACGCTACCAAAAACACCGAACACCAGACTTCTATTAATACAGAGACAGATAAAGAGCCATTATTGATTCTCTGCCACTCACTCAAAACACTATGGACAAACTTAAGCTAGACACTGAATTTGGCAAGCCCAAGCAGGATACTCAGCCACTTGTAAAGTAGAGCACAACAACCATTTAGCAATGCATATCACTGCTCAGAAGCAGCAGAAAATGTTGTATCTCTTTTAAACTCCTAGAGGAAAAGAAACTAATTGCCAGCATTAAAATGCAGCTAGGTCACTATGCCGAAAGGGATATAATCAACTTGAAATTTAATCAATTAAAGACAGAGGGAAAAGAAATTTCAGGTACTGTACTCAAATCCAAATCCCCACCTCTTGCTCTTGGTAAGGTCAATCAATTTTGTTTTGTTTTTCTTATGTTTTCTTCTCTTGTTTTCCTGTTTCCCCAATAAACATTAGAGGAAGATGATTAAAAGCCTGATTAGACAGCAAAAATTGAAATATTGTTGTAGATGTTAATGGAAACCAACAAATGAGAAAATATCTTTTTTTTCTTCATCTCCTTTAACTTTCGGGTACTGTCTGATAAGAATGCACATAAACAAAACCAGCCATATAGACACATTTAAGTTGAGAGCCGCTATCTAATGTCAAGCCTTCCCAAAAAAGACCAGCAAACTACTTCTTTTCCCTGATGATCACAGCTAAAGAGCCTTGGTCTTAGGTATCATCCAGATACCTAGCACCTACAAAAGCACCCTTCCAGATGCCATCATTATGCAGAATGCCACCCTCTGCAGCACCTACTGCTTTCCTGAAAGGCTCCCCATCCAGCAACCATCCAAAGCCAAACCTATTTAACATATTACCAGAGTCATATAGCGGCAAGTATGCAAGAGCACTTTAATCCCTAAAATTCTGTCACCAGAGATTAACAAGACTGGCAATTAGGCCTGTGACTTAGAGGTGATCATCTCTACAGAATATATAGTATGAAATTTATCATAAATACTGGCCAACTTGTCGCTCTTCAATTTTGTGTTTCCAATAAGATGTATATTTTCATATATGGGTCACCAACACTAGATGATGTTCCAGACAGAAATCTATCTGCCAAGCCACGAATTCATCAGACCCAAAGCCCAGCCTTCTCCCACTGCTGCCAGCAAACCTGCAACATGCAGAACTTCACAACAGAAAAAAGTGTCCATTTATACCCAACAGGCTTATTTTCAGGATTCATAGGGTTTCAGAACTCACAAAAGGACCATTTTCTGTGTCAATAAGACATTCCCCAAAGGCATCACAATCCATTCACCCAAGCTCCTCTCCTGTAAGGCTGTTTTTTTTAGACAGAAGGAGATCTTGTGGTTCATCTCCTGTGCAACCATCTTCAGGGGAAAGTGTTTGGGCTAAGTCAGTAGAAGGACCAACAGCTGAGGTTCACTCAACTGCAGTAATGGATTGAAGTGCTCTGCTCCCTCCTAGGTGAGCATAAGCTAGCAGCAGATGGAGGGAGGGATTGTTTTTCCTACGAACACATCGATTTTATGAAACATTACACTGTGGAGTTGAATTTCTACCAAATGAGGTGCAACAAGGTCGCTTCACAGCCATTTTCCCCAAAACAATAAAATAAAGGAGAACATTGGAAAAACAAGATTATACTAGTCAGAGTGTGCATCAAAGTACACAGCACACTAACTCAAACCAGAAAGTTGTTTCCTTTTGGAAAAGGGCCTCTTTCCACCTCATCCTGAGTAAGCCTCTTTTTAAATATCTCTGCTATGTCTACAGAAAGGTGCATAGGTATAAAAAGAAACTGCTCAATAGATAATGGCAAGAGGTAATAGCATTTGGAAAATAAATTGGGTCCCAGTGGCCCAACCCAGAAGACCGGACAGTTTAGGGGCTAAGCCGAAGTGCTTAGTCCAGCAGGGGAATTATGTTCTGCCTGCTCTAATTTCCACTGCTCCAAACCCTTCCCAACATTAAACCTGCTATCCCACCGACACGTGCTTCCCTACTGCTGTACAGATGTTTCTTAACTACAAGCCCTTCTGCCATGAACTGTCTTCCCATTGCAAGGTCCCAATTTCATTCACAGATTATCTTTCAACGCAAAGCACACATCCAATGTGGTCAGGAACGCAAATGAGAGAATGGCAGAGAAATCTGTTAAGAAACCAACAATGCATACACAAGAAAAAGCATCTGAAGAGGCACATAATGAGTAGGTTAGGTTTCTTTTGAAGACAGATCCATGCTAATCGGAGGAAGCTGAACAGAGAAGAAGGAAAAGCTAGCAGCCGTACTATGGTAAAAGCCTCCTGTTCAAATGGTAGTTTCAAGTCTACAGTTCTTTACTCATTCTTCATCGATTATGCTTTAAGCTTACCTTCTGTTTCTATAGCAACCAAAAACAAATGTTAATCCCTTATTGCGTATTCCAAGAACTGTAACATCAACAGTTGCAAATCACCAGGACCAGATGGTAATTCATCCAGGAATACTAAAGGAATTCAAGGATGAAATACCTGAACAGCTGTGGTGAGTCACCTCTTGCTTTAAACTGCCTTGGCCCATGAGGACCAGAAGACAGAAGATGTGAAAACATTTTCTTCTAATAGCTTCAGAAAAGATGTGAAGAACTGCAGGCTGGGAAGCTCGATATATTCTGGTGCACCAGGGAAATTCAAAGAAATTATAAGAACAGAATTAGAGGACACATGGGTAAATATGATACACTCAGAAAGAGTCCAGACAGCTTTTGTAAATGGAAAACCTGCTTCACAAACCTACTAGAGTCCTCCAAATCCATCAACAAGCAAGTATGTAAGAGATCTCCACTGTGGAGCCCAGGTCTTCCTTCGAGGATCTGTGCCAGAATCAAGGTTTGTTTCAACATATTTATAAACAGTCTGGAAAAATGGAGGAGAGGAATAGCATCATGATTAAAACTGCTGGTGGTACAGATTTTGGGGAGTTGAAAAGACCAAAACAACTGAAAAATAGCAGTAAATTAGGTTCTGCCTATTCCTTATCTCAAAAGGGATGAGGAGGTAGGGGTTACAGGTATGGGGCAGGGCAGAGGGGAGGAAAACCAAAATGAATCCAGGGAACAACAAAATAAAAGACAAGGGCGTGGGGTCAAAGGATGAAAATGAATGACAAGGAAACAGAAGAGAACATGACTATAATAAAGAAACTTGTGGTCTGATTCAGGCTGGCCGCTCTTATCTTCCTTTCTTCCTATGTCTAAATATACTTATACACTGCTTCTCAGACCCAGGTTACTGCCAAAGAAAATGGAATTAAAATACGGATTTAGTCGAATACTATAACTCTGACAATGGCATTTCAGAAGGCAGCATAAAATTAAGCACTACCATGTTTTATCAAGGGGAAGAATGGTCTTCCTTAAATTGTTTTTACACACTAAGAACAAGCATTGGTAAATCACACATCTTTATTTTTACTACTACAATAGCAGCTGCTATTCTTAATTCATGTAAGTGTCTTAAAACAGTTAAGAACAAATATGCAACAACAAACTCAAAGCTTTCCTCCTGGAAAAGCATAAATGTGTTTAGTTTAACAAACTCAAAATTAAATTCTAGTCTACACTGCAGCTCATTACAAATCCACTCTCTGTCAGCCACAAAACATTTCATTCCAAAATTGTCTATCCAGTTTTTACAATCTAGTCCTTAAACTCCCCCATGTGGTTGACTGCTAAATAACATTTCTTTACTCGGACCCCAGAAAATCACAAGGCATAACAAAAAGACAAAGCAGCCCTCAAAACATGGACAGCGCCACAGAAAACTGAACTTAAAGCTGAAACCACCGGGGAGGACAGAGCAGAACACTTCTCAGTTCTGCAAACCACAGGGCCAGAAAGAGCAGGAGTCACAGGGCTCATCAGACTTTATCCTCACAGGTCTGGATTTCCCTTCACCCTTCTAAGCTTATTACTTTATTTCTTCCAAAAAGGAAGATGGTGTTCCTCCACAAACAGCACTAAAGAATTGCTCTACTGTTCAGAGAGACTATGTTACCAAAAGCAACATCTTTGAATAAAATGCATTTCATACAACATCAGGCCATTAAAGATCTCAGCGGCATTTAACTGATCCATTATATTTTATTGACGCACATTTTCCCCATTTTAAAAAATAAAATGTATTATCCTCTCCCACATCATGTTCATTGCTGCACAGTTTTTAACCTAAGAACAGAAAGTTATAGTAGTGAGGATTAATCCCTGAATTTAAATACACGTAACCTACAAAGTACCATGAGATCCTCCAAGAAATGCAACACCTCCTTGTGAATTTAGTGCTTGTCAGAAGGGTAGACAGGGAGGTGGTGGCAATACTACTTAATCAAAGAGTGGCTGCAGAGGTAGAAGCAATGCAACCTTCCTTTACATTTTGTCCAGCCCTTGGCTGGTGGAGCCAGTATCAGAGACAAGAGTTCCCTTCACCCATACTCCTCGCCACCTCTGACCAGAATAACGCCAACAAACAGGGTGAAATGTGATAGTTACTACGTCACAGGATCTTGGCCACTGAAATCTTATAAATATGCTATCAAATCATCTTTTCAGAAACTACAACAAAACAGCCAAAACCTAGTCATGTGTCTTCTGGATTTTCAGTTACAATAAGGCAAGTTTAGTTCTGAGTAAGTGACCTAAATAGAAGAGACTTCACATCCCGTAACTAAACTTGTCAAAATACCATTCAAGATGGCAAAACCATTCACAAACATGTAGCGTAGCACTAACAAGACAGAAATCAGCACTACACATCCACATTTTATAGACAGGAAACAAAACCACATTTATTTTAAACAATGTGCATGTTATCCACACGGGAGAAATCTAAATCTTTCCTTTTCTAAGCCTGTTTTATACTTTATACACAACTGTGTGACCCTTCAGCCTAAGGGAATTGACATAACTACATGCATATTTAAAAGCACTCAGCCTTCCTTCAGCCAAGAACTAACTCAAAGAAATACCAACACACCTGTAGAAATCACTCTCTGGGTCACTGTGCCTCAGCTGAAATGGCATTTTGGGGGTTTTGCTATCCAGAGGAAGCAGGTCATCAGGGAGAGGTGGAGAGGCCGGACAAGATGGCAAAGGTTCGTTGTCTTCAGTTTTTATGCCCTCCGCTTGCTGTTGGTTTTGAGCCTGAGCCATGGCGATCAGGCTGCGCAGCCGCCTGTTGTGCTGGATGAGCTGAATGGTGTGAATTGTGAGGCTGCAGGGCTCCGAGGGGATGTCCAACATGGTGGTCGGCCGGGGTTTGTTTGCAGATGGCTGATGCAGTGGAGGATCTTGGACTTCCACAGTACGAAACTCACGCTGAAGGAGGTCAAAGGAGCTGCGGTTGGCCTGGTTAGACGAAACCGGAATCTCACCCCAATATCGCAGCATTTTTATACAGGTCACTTATTGTCCTCAAAGCCAGAAGACAACTACCAAATACTGCAGTACAAAGGAGCCTTGTCAGAGGGAAAAGCGCTAGGCTTTGGGCAGCAACAGAAACTGGAGCTGGGATGACGCTCTGAATAAAGCAAATTATGACTGCCAAGGAAGCTGTCGCTCAGTGCCTCACCGAGCAGCGCGGTTTCCACGACGGCCTCGGGACGCAACGCTGGCACTTGACAGATTACATAGCTGCTCCTCCTGAGGGGGGGGAAGAAGGAAGAAACCCACCCGTGAGGCGGTAATTATCGTTATTCGTAACAGGGGCTGGTGTGGCT
>NW_009202581.1:2042-2408 GCF_000690835.1 Fulmarus glacialis | reverse complement strand
ATGGCCTGCAGCGAGGGGTAGTCGTCGCTCAGCTCAAACTTGTGCCCCTGGAAGTTCTCTGCCTCGTAGAGGATGACTTTGCTGTCGTTGTGGTTCTGCAGAGGGAGAAAGCTGGGGGTCAGCGGGGATGGGGTGGCTTGTGGAGGGATAGGGGATGTGGCATCAGCGGGACATGGACCAAGGCACTGTGAGAGGCCTGGGACTATGCCCAGCTTTGGTGCAAGGCATGGGGATGTCCTTCAGCCTGGCACCCTCTCACTGGGACACCCCAGGGCTGCCCAGAGGATGCAGCTCTCATGTCCCTGTGGTGCCATGCACAGCTGCCAGTGAGGGTGACAGTGGCCAAGTTCCCTGCACCAAGACGGG
>NW_009202581.1:852-1959 GCF_000690835.1 Fulmarus glacialis | reverse complement strand
CGGCTCTGTGGGGCTTTGCTGGGTGCTGGGCACCAAGGGGTTAATTGCTGGGACACTGAGCGATGCAGCACTGTCCCCCGTGCCCAGCCCCCATACGCATCTATCTGCACCGAGGAGCAGTCCTGCCAGTAAGGAGTGATCTTATCGCATCCCCTTTATTAAAGCCCAAGCATATCTCCCTGGTGATTATTAAAAGTTGGGGGGGGACCCCCCGCTCGGAGGCACAGACGTGCCGCTATTGCGAGCACCAGTGTCTCTGCAGATGGAGCGATAGAGGCTGCATCTGCCTGGGCACGGCTCGGGTACCCCAGGTGGGAGGGGGACGGACCCCGCAACCCCAGCATCCCTTCAGTCCTGCCGGCTCCTCTCTGCTCACCCCATCCCCGGGTATCCGGGGCGGGGGGACAAGGCCTGGGAACCCCAGCCTGGGAGGTGGCTCTCCAATGCGCAAAGCAGAAAGAGCTGGGATGGTGTTTCAGGCTAAATTTTAGCCCTAAAGAACATCCCAGGATCCTTGCAGGGAGGTGGGAGCCAGCGGGTGCAGCCACCTCTCCACCCCATGGCACCTCCGTGGGTGCCTCACCCTTCTGTCCCACGTCCCACATAACCCGTCCTCCTGTCTGTCCCTCATCTCCCTCCATGCTGGGCTGCCAGGGGGATACTCTGCCTGCCCCAAGCGCACCGCGGTGGTGTCCCCGTAACTCACGGCAGTAACTCACCGCGCACTTGATGGGCCGGAAGGAGAGGAGGTGCTCGGTCCGGTAGCCGCTGTTCCCGCTCCAGGCCTCCCACCGGGGATAGTCACCCTTCTCCAGGATAAACTGCTGCCCCTGGTACTCGGGGTACTCGAAGCCCACCCAGCTGGAGGGGAGAAGAGGAAAGCCCTCAGGGGTGCGCGATGCAGCCCCCAGGCTCAGCCCAGGGCCGCCTTCTCCCTCCCACACAGGGGATGGAGACTTCCTGGCAGGGTGTGGGTCTGTCACGGAGGTCAGGGTCCTTGCTAGCGGCAAATGTCCTTTTTGTGAGTGGGACCCCTCTCCCCAGGGCCACACCATTACCTCCGACCTGCGCCTCGCTTTGGCAGGGTCTCCCTGCTTTGCAGATAGA
>NW_009202581.1:327-668 GCF_000690835.1 Fulmarus glacialis | reverse complement strand
TCCACCTTGATGGAGCGGATCTTGCGGAAGCCACGCTCCATGATGCTGGGGCACTCCATGAGGAACTCGCAGCGCTTGCCCTGGAAGCTCTCCTCCTCCCACACCGTGATCTTGTACTGTCCCAGGGTGTCCATGGCTTCGCTGCTGGTCATGCAGGTCGCTCTGCTGCTGGCAGAGCCCCACGCATCACCCCGGGCAGGTGTCCACCATCAGCCCCCAGCCACCCCGCTGCCTGCCACCAAGCCTGGGGTGCCGGCAGTGCTGCCCTCACACATCCCTGCCACCGGCCCCTCGCCGTCCCGGGCTGACAAGGGGGATGCTTCCCATTCCCCTTCCCTTGA
>NW_009202581.1:0-290 GCF_000690835.1 Fulmarus glacialis | reverse complement strand
TTGCGATGTCCCATCTCTCCACGTGTTGTGCCCGGGGCTGCCTCAGTTTCTCTGCTCCCAAGCTCCCTGTGATGATTCCTGGGGTTGGCCGGGTGCGGTGGCACTCCGGTGCGGGGGGTCAGCAGTGACCCCGACTCAGACACGGGTGTGGGGTACAGCCCTGGGGCAGAGCAGCCCGGCTCTTGCAAAGGTGGGTGCCAGCATCCCTCCTGCCCACATAGGGTACCCCTGCTGTGCCACGCAGCACCCCGCAGCTTGCCCTTCCCCAGAGTGTGCGTTGGGTGGGGGGG
>NW_009202580.1:0-387 GCF_000690835.1 Fulmarus glacialis | reverse complement strand
GCCCCGGCCGTGAAGCCACGCTGCTGTCTAGGTGGTAGCGGCTGATGACGTTGCTGGATTCCTTGCGGGTTTCGGAGGGTGAGGTGCCACCCTCTTGGCCCCGGGGTCGGGGGTTGCGTAGGCTCAGCTTCCTCCGTAGCTCCGGCAGCTTCTTCATCTTCATGGAGAGGCGACGAACGGTACCCGGAGACTTCACCTTATTGAGCGAACGGCCCTTCGGCGGGGGGCGAGGGGGTGGTCAGCCCTGTCCCCGAGCTCACACACGGGATCGGCATCTTCCCTGTGGAGGGGAAAAAGGGGGTGAATGGGTGCCTGGGGGGGTACTGGGAAGCCTGGGTGGGACTGGGCTGCTCCCTGGAAACTGCTGGGGGGTGGAGGGAGCGTCCC
>NW_009202579.1:2013-2238 GCF_000690835.1 Fulmarus glacialis | reverse complement strand
CACGACCCTGATTGCATCCGCATGCTACTTTATTTCTTCTCTGCCGCTTGCATTCTGAGCACTAATTATGCCTCTTTGGATGCTAATTGCTTCCCAGCCCTCTGCCGCTGTCTTTCCCGAGCAACATTTATTTTTCATGCGTCCATGTGTTTAAACTAATAAAAGCCGGGGGGGCGGAGGCGGGAGCTGTGTCGGGCCAAGGCTTCGCCCAGATCAGAACACCCA
>NW_009202579.1:1224-1860 GCF_000690835.1 Fulmarus glacialis | reverse complement strand
TTCTTCCTCCTCCTCCTCCTCCTCCTCCAGCCCCGGCTCTATCCTGCATCAAACCCCCCGTCCTCCCCAGGCTCATCTCCCTTCTCCGGGGGTCCCGGGGCAGGCAGGGATGCTGCTTTGCCACCAAGGCCGGCTGGTCCCCGCAGGGTCCTGGCCCCGTTGGGGCTTTCCAGCGTGGATGGAAACCACCCGTGCAAAGCAGTCAGGCTGGGCTAGGGATGAACACGGGCAGGGGGGGACTGGTTCCCAGTCCGGCTCAGTCTGGGGCGGGCAGGAGGTGCCCGTGGAGGGTGCAGGGATGAGCTGACACGTTGGCAAGGCTGCGGGCTCGTCCCTGCGGTGCGGGGACACAGGGCCGGGTTGCAGGCAGATGGCAGGATGTCGTCCCCATCGCATGGCAACAGATTGGGGATGTAATTACAGCGGCGAGCCAAGGCAGCAGCTGGGACTCCTGATTTTTGGCTGCTGTGCTCGGGTGGCAGCAGGGACAGAGCAAAGGGGACAGTGCGGGGACCTCTGCTGCCCTTGGCCACCCAGGGTGACCCTCCCTAGGGCATCTCTCCTGTCTCTGTGCTTCTGTGCTCGGCTCGTTAGAGGGGATGGGGTATTAATGAGGCAACTGAGCACCAGCAAAAG
>NW_009202579.1:535-1133 GCF_000690835.1 Fulmarus glacialis | reverse complement strand
CGCAGCCCCCGGCCGAGCCCCTTCGTTTCCCACGCAGGACCCTGGGTCCCCCGTCCTCCAGGAGCCCGCGCAGCTCCCTGCTCCGGGCTGCTTTGAGGGGGTGCTGCAGACAGGGCTTAAATATTCCTCCAACTTCCACCTCTTCCCCAGGGGATGCTGCAGCAGCCGCGTCCCCGTGTGGGACCAGCAGCCCCAGGCTCTGGGGAGTGAGAAACCACAGACCCAGTTACCCCGGACCCTCTGCTGCTGCGGGGCTTTCCAGCAACCCACCTGGGTGGTAGCTGAGCCCGCCAAATTCGTTGCATGTGTGCTGATCGAGGTTTCAAAGCCAGCTAACTGGGGGGGCAAAGCTGCGGTGGGGTCACAGCTCTCGGCTTTGCCAGGCTGCCTGGGAGCTGGCTCTGGAGAAGGGGGCTCCCACCGAAGGGGCACGGACCCCCGGGGCTGGCAGCATCCCTGCAAAGCCCCACCAAGGGGACCCAGCCCACGGTTCCCCGGGAGCCCACCTGCACCAGGGCAGCCATGATGGGAGTGCCAGCATTTATTTATTGGGTGGGTAATTGATTCCCACCCCCCCCGCCCCCAACCAACCCCCGCA
>NW_009202579.1:0-338 GCF_000690835.1 Fulmarus glacialis | reverse complement strand
GATGTATACCCAAACACTGCGGCTCCCCAAAGCCAGGGGGAATCTCCTCTTAGCAGCAGAAAGAGCAAATTTGCTGGGAACCCAATTGCAGTGCCCAGCCGGTGCCGGGCAGGAGGGAGGGTGAGCAAGAGCATCCCGGCAGGCAGGACCCCCTCGAGTGCCCAGCCGGGTGCTGGGGCTCTGCAACCTGTGTTGGGGGGTGCAGGATGAGTGCCCCTCTCCCCTGGCTCGGCCCCCTGGCAGCCAGGCCTTCCCCAGCCCCCCGATGCAGCCCTCACCCACGAGATGGAGGCGTTACTTTGCCTCGGCATGGGTGCAGCCTCGGAGCGGGGGCAGCG
>NW_009202578.1:0-1723 GCF_000690835.1 Fulmarus glacialis | reverse complement strand
AAAGAAAAAGAAAGAAAGAAAAAAAAGAAGCCTTCTTTGACATGGTTCAATAATAAAACAATCGAAAAAGCTAAACCTCTCCCATTCGGGCGCTCCAAAAAGGGAGTTTGCAATTAGCTGCAAAATCCCCCTGTGAGTTAATGACCTAATTTGTGAGGTATAAATGCACTAACTGTCTTTGCTTTCTTCTTCCCCCCCGGACCTCCATGGAAATGTCTTTATTCATTTGTTTGTAATACACCAAAACTATGACTGCGACACTTCGCTGCGCAGTATTCAAAGAACGGAAAATACTCGCTTGGGTACCCTTGGCTTTGTAAATAACTTCTTTGCCAATAGATGGCATAGTGTCCTTTCCATTGTGAGGAAGCTCCGCTTCCCCGTTTATTTACCCCCCCGGACCTCCATGGAAATGTCTTTATTCATTTGTTTGTAATACACCAAAACTATGACTGCGACACTTCGCTGCGCAGTATTCAAAGAACGGAAAATACTCGCTTGGGTACCCTTGGCTTTGTAAATAACTTCTTTGCCAATAGATGGCATAGTGTCCTTTCCATTGTGAGGAAGCTCCGCTTCCCCGTTTATTTACCTTGCTTGTTTGTTTTGCTCGCAGCAATTTTTTTTACGCGTAAACGTCACTTTGCATTTCCTTCCCTGGAGTACAGAAAACATAGGTATCTTTAAAAAGGTATATTGCAAAAATTAAAATTACAGATGTAATACATACTGTGAAACCTATAAAAATGCGTTTACAATGGTTACTTAAAAAAGAAATTTATAACTTTCATATGTACCTTACTCGTGCAATATGCAACTGCCATATGTTTCCTAGTTCCATAATTCAGTTTTTCCTGGACAGCTGGAGCAGGTAGTACTTCTTAAAGTACATTTCATGTAATATGAGAACTAGCCCTGACTAAAGACCGAGGGTTACCATAAAAAGACACAAGCCTTGCTTAAAAAATGTTGTTTAACTACACATCATTTCTTACAATGGTATGATATAAATGTTCCCGTAGACCCACGTTATGATAAAACGGGGATATACTGTATCTTTTTTACTGCTGAAGTCCCCGCCTCGCAAACATAAATATTTCCAATTAGTGACTCTACCCTAAACTACAGTGATTTAAGGCTACCTAATTTAATTTAATTCCATACATGCTTTCATATTCTTCCTGAGACAATAATGAAAATATGAGTTAAATTTATAGGAAAGCAATAAAAAAGTAAAGCCAGAGGTTTCTTCAACCCTCATTTAGCGTTTGCAAACGTTTATTTTGTGACTGGAGTAATGAAAAGGCTATTTTTAAAAATCGTTTGTCTGAAACGAACAATAACTGTAAGTGGGAGCGTCATATTAAAGACCGGAGATTTCCTTAAAAACGATGCATATTCGTGGCTGCGTAATTCCAAATTAAGGTAGCAATTTAAGCGCTATAAAACACAATCACCAGAATATTTATAATTTTAACACGGGTGCCTTTAAACTGTGTTTTCAATTCTTTAATGCGATTCCTCAGCATTTTCACCCGTCTGGAAAGCCGGTCGGTTGGCTGCGCACTTATTTCCGTACGCTGATCTTATTTATACTCCGCAGCAGGGGAGGGAATATTTTTTACCGCAGTTTTAAAACGAGACCCGAAGCTGCGGAGGCACCGGCCGGCAAAGACGGCCGGGCCGAGGGGCTCGGTGGAGTGCGCGGGGAAAGGCCGGTAGC
>NW_009202577.1:0-2133 GCF_000690835.1 Fulmarus glacialis | reverse complement strand
TCTTTCTTTCTTTCTTTCTTTCTTTTTTATCATTTTTTATTTTATTTAGGGGTTGTTTCATTTTTGCTGAGCCTCCTTCCCTCCCCACCGCAGCCTGAAGCTGTGGGGGAGGGGAACCTTATCTTCCTTCTCTTCCCGCGGGGATGTGGATGTGTGTGCGTGTGTGTGTGTGTTGGGGGGTGGGGGGGGGCACAAGGTACCGCAGAAGGGCGACTGTCCCGGCCCCAAACGGGCACCCATGGGGGTCTCCGGTCCAAATCGGCTCGAGGTGGAAGGCGGAAACCCGCAAGCGTGTGCTTAAATCCGATTTTTATCCCTTTTAGGCGAAATGTCCGTAATTTTTAGATTGAAACTTGAAAGATAAATCAAAATGGACCTTAATAGACTAGGTAAAATATACCCCTGCACGTTTATAAAGACATATTCCTATGCTGCGTAGATAATAACACACGCTGTTCACCATCTGTATCTTTTAGAGCACAGAAAAAAGTGTCGCCATTTTGGTCTCATGCTGAAATATTATTAATCTTTGGGCTTTATCTTGTTCCCAGAACCATCCTTGCCTGATGCTGAAACATTGCCTTGCATCCGTGAATCTAGATAGAGCTTTTCTGCATAAACAGATAAAGCATGCTCAGTCAAAGAAAGGGATTGCAAATATATTTATACCGTGCTGTTTATTGTATATATAGACATGTAGCGGTGGAAGCAAAGGTTATGTAGTCTGATATTTTTCATTGAAACCTGATTATTACCCAATACGGACCAACGACTGATTATTATTTTGTAGGCGAAGGAAGCATTTTTGCAACATTGCGAGACATTGCTCGTTTCAAATGAGCGCCCGTATAAAATTCAAGCCGGCCCCCCACCCCTCGGATCAGTTAGGTTAAATACAACAAAAGGTAACGGTACAGTCGGCGATTCTTACTGTGTGGCTCCTTTGGCACCACGAATTACGTTTAGGAAAATGTTCAAAGAGAAGGAATTTAGCTTTTCACCCCGCTCCCACTCCGAAGAAAGAAAAATACAGGCGATTTTGCCCCCTTCTTTCCAGAAACCGTACTCGACCCCTTCTTCGGAGCCTGTAGGTTGCAAATAAGAATTTGTATTTTTGCATTTAAGATCCGCCCGATTAAAAGATCCCTCTGGAGGCAGAAGTAATTGATTTGCCCAAGAATTTCGCGTCCCCTCTCCAAAGGTTTTGTTCCAGGTGGTTTTTGTATTAGACTGACCACAAGAAACAAATGTGCAGAATAGAGACACCCACACAGGTTTTACTCACAAAGCCTGGTTAAAGTCCAAACCTCTCTCTTTATTATTTGTCATCCTGCTGTTAATCCCAAAATTTTCCAGAGGGGGGGAAAAAAAAATTGAAGAAAAGAAAAAGAAAAGCCCGACCCCAAGGTAGGCACTGAGAAGCAAAATAAAAACGGACTTTTCCCACAAGAAGCCCAGTCCTCTGCCAGCATATTTTAAAAGCAGCTTTTTTCCTTGTTTACTTGCGTTTCTTGCTCTGCCTCTTTTCCCGGCCACATTTGATCTTGGAAAGAGCAAGAAGCTTTAAATGTGTTCTTAAGGGCCAGTAGCTGTCAAACCTTTTGGCGGCCAAGATTGATCGCGCGCAGACACCACCAGAGCTTTGTTTGGACTAAAAGCAAGAAAATTAAACCCCTTGCATTTTCCAACAGCATCGATATTTGTAAGGCATCCCTTTTGAGGGATTAAATGACAAGTCTCGTTCTATATTTTATTTAAACAAGCAACCACCAAAAAGCCCATTCAAAGCCTCCCGGCCCCTCCCCTCCCCCTCTCTCCAATGCCTTCGCAGATATGCTACATCTTGTGGGTGCATTAACTTAAAACCGATTTTTTAAATGCACTTCGTGCAGTCTGGACGCAGACTGATCCGCTGAGTGCCCGGGGTCTTGTTTCCTTCCCCCCCTCCTTTTTTTCTTCTTCGTTTTTTTTTTTTTTTTTTTTTTTTAATTACGAAGAAGCTTGCCGACCCCTTTTTGGCAACTCCGAAAATAAAGCAAGACGGCACCGCATCGCGCCTGGCGATGGTCCCCGGCTCCTCGAGGACGCGGAGAGCGGCTCGGAAGCGCCTTCCCCCCCCGGCCCCCGCGCACC
>NW_009202576.1:0-1947 GCF_000690835.1 Fulmarus glacialis | reverse complement strand
CCGGAGCGGCATCGGGGCTGTGTGCGGTGAGTGGTCTCTGGGGTCCCCCGGCCGGGGGAAGCCCCGGGCAAGGGGGAGTGGGCTGGGGTGCCATCGCCCCACAGCAAGGGAGCTAGCTGTGGACTGTCCCTTCAGTTTGGGGTGAGCCCTGAATAGGCATTGGGGTGGCTGCTGTACCCGGAGGTTTGCGCTTCCCCTCCCATGACCCTGCTGCTCTCTTCCCTTCGGGAAGGCCGGGGCAGCGGGCTGTAGGAGAGGCACATGTGGGCTGCTCCTGTGAGCCCCCGCCATGCCCCCTCTCTGGGTGCTGTGGCCCTGACCTCCCAGGGCAGCCCCAAACCCCCCGGCCAGGGAGCCCTTCGCTGCGGGCTGTGTCCTGGGAGACTGGGACCGGGTGCTGTGGGCTGGGTGCTGCTGGGGGAGGTGAATCCCTGCGCTGCCTCTTCTTCCCCAGCCCCATGTTTCTGCGCTGGGCAGTGGGGTGTAGGAGAAGCACTCCTGGGCTCAGAAATCCTGCCTGGTTCCCTCCCCCAGGTGTGGGATGTTCCTCAGTGGGTTTGCTGGGACCCTCTGCAGAGCAGCCATGTCCCAAGAAAGCCTGGGGTTTAGGTAGCTCTGTCTGCCCTGTGCCCTCCAGCATGGAAACAGAGAATTGACTTGGCTCCCCTCCCCTCCCTGGCAGAGGCACGAGGCTCCCTAGAAGATGGGCGACTGGGGTTTCCTGGAGAAACTACTGGACCAAGTCCAGGAGCACTCAACTGTGATCGGGAAGATCTGGCTCACCGTGCTCTTCATCTTCCGCATCCTCATCCTGGGCTTGGCTGGGGAGTCCGTGTGGGGGGACGAGCAGTCGGATTTCGTGTGCAACACCAAGCAGCCAGGCTGCACCAACGTCTGCTATGATAAAGCCTTCCCCATCTCCCATATCCGCTACTGGGTGCTCCAGTTCCTCTTTGTCAGCACCCCAACCCTGATTTACCTTGGCCACGTTGTCTATCTCTCCCGGAAGGAGGAGAAGCTGAAGCAACAGGAGAGTGAGCTTCGGGCTATCCACAGTAAGGACCCGAAGATCGAGCAGGCCCTGGCAGCCGTGGAGAAGAAGATGTCCAAGATCTACATGACAGAGGATGGGCGGCTCAAGATCCGAGGTGCGCTGATGTGGACGTACATCATCAGTGTGATCTGCAAGAGCATCTTTGAGGCTGGCTTCCTTGTTGGGCAGTGGTACCTGTACGGCTTCTCCATGGTGCCCCGCTACGTGTGCAAGAGGGACCCCTGCCCCCATCAGGTGGACTGCTTCATCTCCCGCCCCACTGAGAAGAGCATCTTCATCATCTTCATGCTGGTGATGGGCCTGATCTCCTTAATCCTGAACCTCCTGGAGCTTTTCCACCTCTGCTGCAAGAACCTGCTTAGCAACATCAAGAAGGTGTCGGGGCCGGTGGGCCCGCCCGGCCGGAGCCGGGACACCTTTGCCGACGACATGGTCTCGGGTCCCTACCCACCCAAGCACTATCCCTTCCTGCCCATGGCTGAGAGCCACACACCACCCTACCAGGCCTACAACAAGCTCTCCAGCGAGCAGAACTGGGCCAACTTCCACAACGAGGAGAACCTGACTGGGCCACCTCCCACAACGAGGAGACCCTGGTGCGGGGCAGCGGCAGCAGGCCCCTGTCGGACCCCTACGCCCCCAGAGCTGCCGAAGCCCCCGCCCCGGAGGAGAAGCTGTGCAGCCGGCCCGGGAGCTCAGCCTCCAAAAAGCAGTATGTCTAGTGCCGGGCTGGCCCCGGCTGGCTGAGGGGACCTTCCTCGGCCCCTCGTGCCTGCAGAGGTGCTGGCTGCAGGCAGGCAGCTGCCTCCTGCCTGGTGCTGTGCCGTACGGACAGGCCCCCCTCCGGAGGCTGTGCCCGCGGAGACCTGCCTGCCCCCGGGATGTGATGCTCG